>NW_008687239.1:14465-42369 GCF_000695815.1 Acanthisitta chloris | reverse complement strand
CAACAGCACTGACATGTCATTTGTAGGAGGAACAGAGCAAAGTTTTGTTAAAGGGAAAAATCAGCAAAGCTTTGTTTATAACCTATAACTGTCAAGACAAGGCAGTGGGCCTGGATCTCCATCCTAAAAATAACAAACTCCAAACACCAGGCAAAATTAGTGTTTTCTTGTTGAAGAGTGAGAGGTGGAAATGCACAGCAGTAAGAACTGAAGAAAAATTGGAATTTACTGAGACAGTGACAAATGACACAAAATTTGGTTTCATGGTTGTTTAGTTTTGGTTTGGTTTCTGATTTTTTTAATTACTATTGTTTTCTAATAGAACACTCCTGGAAAGAATAATGCTGTGTTCAGTAAAACAAGAGGAAACTAATAACATTTTTGGTCAAATTATGTTAATAGTCTGTGAAACCACTTTTGTTATTACATATTAATTGCATTTTAAGTCATTTAAATATAATCATGATACTTTTTCGCTCTTTAGCATCATCAGTTTGTTTGTTTCTTTTCCTTGTGTGTTTGTATTATGGCAACCCTTGAAATATCTTTTTGAGGTCTCACTGCTCTAGGTGAAGCAGCAATATCTAGGAAGATACTTTGCCCTTTCCCCAGAGCTCATGTTTTCCTGCAGTGAAAGGAAGGAATCTTGCTGTGCAAACACTGGTAATTGTCCCAGTGTGTGCAGTGATGGATGTGGCAGCAATTCCACAGAGATTGCTGATGTGTTGTATCTCTCTAGCAAGAGCAGGGCAGGTCTGAATGGAGGGGAAGGACAGACTAAGTGACCCCTACAACTTAGGTCTGTACCACCTGTCACCTTGTGTCCCCCAGTTCTGTACGATTTGTCACATTTTGATGTGCTGTGCACTCAGATGTGCCTGATCACACTCATGGATACAAAGGAGCAGGCTAAGAGTTTAGAGGAAAGATGGGAACATTTCTTCTTTTTTTGTGTTTTTTTTTGAGTCAAACAACTTGGTTAGGAAATCTTTATCTGATCATAACTTTTCTTAAACCAACTTTGTTACATGGCATGTTGCCAAGTATCCATAGATTAAGTAGAAACTATTCATCTGGTTTTTAAGAATGGCCAGGAGGCCCTTAGTTCATCTCTTTTTAGGTGTATATTTTTGTTTGTTGCTTTTCTGAGGAGGTGCACAAGTTGGATCCAGGGCTAAGTGTGCAAAAATGTTGTAGTGTGTACTTTGACATAAATTACTTGTCCTGTGGCTCAAGTAGAAGTCTGCAAGGTGTGGCCTTACTTGATATTTTGCAACAATGCATTAAGCTTTTCCTAGTCCATTGGTAATATTCAGAATATAATACTGAATTTTTTGAAGTTTGGTTGCTCAGATTTCTGTATATCTTGTTCCTCCTAAGAGAGAAATAATTCTCTCATATTTGCATATTTGATCAAAATTCAGAATCATACTGTTTTAATTGCCTGAAAGACTTTGATTTCTATGACTGTTTCTTGGTCTTGGAGATGTGGGTCCATAACAATCTATAGCTTCTGTTTCTAAAGAAAACTGAGGTATGATCTCTATAACGGCTTCTCATTCTATTATTTTCTGCCCCTTTTTTTTAAGAAGGAAGGCAATGAATTCATTATATTCTTTCTGTCAATAATTTCCTGTCTGCAGCTAAAGGACCTGCTGTCTCCTTTCTGACCTCTTGTTCTTTATGTACCTGAAGAAAATCATATTACCTGTCTTATCCTTTCCTGCAATCTTCTTTTCATTTTCCACCTTCTTGCATCTTTTTTCCCCTTGCACTTTTAACTTCAGTCCATAACCTTTTTACTCTCCCTGTCTCTCTTGATGTTTTATGTCATTCACTTACACTTTTCCTACACTCTCTGCATTCCCTTATTCACACACACTGACCTGTTTTCTGCTCTTTATAAATAATGTTGCTAGAGGTGCACGTAACCATCATCTGAGGAGAAATTTGTTTGGTTATTGTGTAGAACCTTTCCACTGTCTTTGCAAAAGCTGTGCTGCTTTATCCATTCTAATCAGCTGTGTTCATAAATAAATCCCTTTAGAAGTCTGTGTTCTGGAAACCCTTGACTTTGCATCGCTTACTGCATGACTCTTCCCTTTCTGCAGCTTTTGTGAAACAGCCCAGGTAGTTAATATCTGATGCTAAGAAATTTCAGTGGAAACTTGAATTTTGTTTCCATTTTAATGCCTTTTAGTTTCTATATGTCTTCCATCAGCTAATGGATATTAATTTAAGAAGTGTATGATTGACTGGAAATTCCTTGCAATTAGTTTATTAATGTAATTCTAATACATAGATCTGCAGTGGAATTTTGGTCTGCTCAAAAGGGAGTTATGCTCTAGAACACCTGATGTAATAATTGCTTCTGTGACTTCAGAACTGAGAGTTTAATGCTTGATCTCTGTCAAATAATTGTAGGCTAACAGGACATAATTTTTGAGCTGTATCTGCTTGTGTTTGTGGCAAAAACACTAAACAGGTTTGTGATTTTTATGCAGAGGTAGGTTTTAATTAAGGTGGAGTGGTGTGACACTTTTGCAAAATGGGTAAAAAGAATTGGTATGAAATCAAGAAATAAAGATGCTTTAATTGTTCAGCTTTGAGTTCTGTGTTCTGTTCTGCAAGTAAGCATCATTAGAGGGAATTAGGCTACAACAGAACTCATAATCTAAATATTATTGTCCAGTTGAACGTGCAGTTGTCTTCAAAATCCAATCTTTTTGTATCTGTTCTTTCTGGCACTGAGCTTTAGGAGCCTTAGTATGATGCAGTGGTTTCACAGCACCTCTAATATGGCATATTCATTGTTATCTGATTTTCCCGTGTCTGTAAGAAACTTTGAGGAAAAATGGCACTATGGACCACAAGGTCTCCATAATACAAAAATCACTGTGTGCTGTAAAAAAAAAAAAAATTAAAAAAAGAATAAAACAGAAGATTGGAGTCCAGGATCCACTTGACTTTGTCACCTTCAAAGTTTTTGAATGCTATATTTTAAGTCCAGTGCAAGGATTCACAGAATCAGAGAATGTACTAGATTGGGAAAGACCTCTGGGATCATCGAGCCCAACCTATGACCTAACACCACCTTCTCAGCTAGACCATGGCACTAAGTGCTACGTCCAGTCTTGTAAACACCTCACCTGTATCTCAGGCTCCCAGGTGAGACAGATAAACAGTTGTGGGTGGGTGATAGTGAAATTTGATATTTGGATCTGTGGAGAGGAAATCAGAACTCTTTGTGGGTTGTGTCTCCCCTACTCCAAAACATATTAACTGTCTCTGTTAGCACACTGCCAACAGTTAGTTGTTCTCCAGCAGTGTGCCATGGGCATAGCTGGAGCAGAACTGTGCCCTGCAGTTGCACCTGAGTTAACAATTTCACTGATGCTGCACGAGCACAAATGGAATCTATTTTCCTCTTGCATCACAGGTGAACTCTGTAGTGCCTGCAAAAAATAAAATGTAAGGAAATGCTTGTTTTGTGAATATAGTTCTGACTGATAACATTTCCCAATCAAACAATAAGAGACTAATTTATATTCCAATCCATCTCAAAGAAATAGAGCTGCACTTCAGTCTACTGTGTATATGTGTGTGTGCAGATTGTTTTCTGCCGTGCTTTGATAAAATACATACAAAGATGTCCAAAATTATGTCAGTGCATAAACACAAATGTGTGATATCATAAACCTTAGCATATCCTCACAGATTAATATGCAGCTACCTCATCTCTTCCCCTCAAAGCTCACTTCCATTGCAGTCAGATGGAAATCTTGTTGCCATGCCTGACAACATGAAATCACCACTGCACTGTCATTATACCTTAATTACAGTATTTCTGTTATTTGTGGAGACTTCAGGCCCATGAACCTTAAGGACCTGACTCTCACAATCTGAAATGTTACCTGTCCCAAGAGCTTAAAATATGTCAGAGCCCCAAAATTTGCATGAGAATTTGAGTGATGCATTGAGTTCCTTTTAACCTGTTTTCTGGGTGCTTTTTGGATCCACCTCATCTGAGCTTTGGAATTCTTTTTGGCAGTTATGTGTTTATCTCTTTAGCATGAAAATATGACAGGACTTAATAGGTGCAACTTCAGAAAAATCACTAAGGGTTGGTAACACCACAGAGTGCAAGCAGAGCTGTGAGAATCTCTCTTTTCCTTTTATTAGTCTTTTATGATGAAAACATTCATGAAAACAGGTGATTCTTCTGTGTTCACATTTCTCTTTCTTTAGATCCTTTCCAATGCATAAGAGCAAATCAGTGAGAAAGGTGTAGGAGACTACAGTTATAAATATTTAGAGAGCACTGTGTGAAGAGACTTCTAATGTTATGGAAATTTTACTTGGCATCATTTTGTTAGCTTGGAAATGATAAAAGTCTTTCTGTATTTATCCTGGTTTACCCAGGTCATTACTAATTGCTTCTTAATTAGACAAATTCCTTAAAATTAAGCTATATTTATGTGAATGTCTTGATTTATTTTTTATTTTCTAGTAGCTCATTAACAAGAGATGTGAATTTAGTTTGAGAA
Source organism: Acanthisitta chloris (assembly GCF_000695815.1). Taxonomy (NCBI): domain Eukaryota; kingdom Metazoa; phylum Chordata; class Aves; order Passeriformes; family Acanthisittidae; genus Acanthisitta; species Acanthisitta chloris. The sequence goes on along the minus strand of NW_008687239.1, from coordinate 37,822 downwards.
TTTTCAGCAGATAATTTGCTCATATTGGTTCCTGTAAAACACCATATGTTTAGGCTCACATGATGGATCTTTTTGTTTTGAGGGGCTGTGCAATTTTTCTGTAGAGGATAGAACAGGTCTCAGTACCTACTGGCAAAACTCCCTGTGCAGGTGCATGGCTGAAGGTTTGCAGGGACAGACAGACTCACTGGAATCCTGATTTTTTGAGGTTACCCATAAGGACATTTTTTCTCTGAGAGCATTTCTATCACCTTCAAAACATTTTGTGTAAACTTGTTAGTCTTTTTAAGTTTGCAAAACAGAGATAGTTCATCTTTTCAGGATTCTTCACAGTCTCTGTTCCTGACATTATCCTTAGCATTTATTTTATCTACTGGTAATTCAGATATCTGAATGCAATGCATTGGAAATACTTATTGTCTATTTAAGGCTCTGTTATTATATATATTTCTTAAATGTATTCTGTATCCACAACACACAGGTGATCTGTATTCATAGGCAGGTTTTATTTACGGATGGGAACAAATAAAGCAAAGTACTACTGCTGTATTTCCATTAGATTTAGAAGATTTAGCAGAGTTAAATAACAGGATTATGATTTACTATTTAGAAATTACTAAGAGGGAGGGAAATCATGACAGTTTTAAACTACCAATTTTTCTTGTTGTCTAAAACAACCTGTAAAAAACTTCAATTTTTTTCCTTGCTGCTAAGGAAACCTAGTGGAGAGGACAAAAAAGAGGCAAAGAAATTGTTCTAAAAATAACACATATTTCCTAAATACTGTGAAACTCTATTGTGTTTTATATTTTCCCCTCTAAAGAGAACATTTGATATGGCAGAATACCTTACTGTCTTGTCATTTTATATGAGCTCCTAGTCTCCCCATGATCAGTACAACAGTTATCCCCCTCTGTATACAGAGACAATGAGTTTCACTCAACAGCCTTGGGATTCTCAGGTCTGAAGGCCTTATTCCCAGCAACTGGAGTTTTTCCTCTGAGAAGGTTCCAGTCTTTGTCTCAGTCAAAAATCCAGAGCTTCCAATAGAGACTTGGAGAAGACCCAGCAATGTTGGTACTTGTTGGGCCTAAAGGGGTTCCTAAGTTCCAATCTTGGGATGTTCACATCTGGGCTGTGCATTTGCTGTGCTCTGCTGGGTATATCCAATGACGCTGACCTTAAGGATTTTGGATCTGCTGTACACAAAACCTGCAAATTAAAGCACACTCTGAGATGTTTATGGGCTTTAAGAGCTGGCAAACTGTTTCTCCAAACATGTCACTTGTCATTCCTCATTGCAGAGCACAGCTGTGGCAGTCCAGAATTGGGAGTCTGTAGCTGCATTCATTCCCTTTAATATATTAACAATGAGTCAATTTGAAAAACATACTGCATTTTGTCAGCTTTTAAATTGCAAAATTAACAGTCACTATTAATTCTGAGGTACTAAGCCATCTAATGATACTGATCTTCAGTTCCTGTTAAGCCTGTTTGCAATTGATATGTGCAATGTATTTATTAAAGAAAATGCTTTAAAGGAATGGAAGTGTTTGAGGAGATGATTTTAATTTCACTCCATTTCTTCGCAGGGAGCTTTGATCAGTGCTGTGCTTACTACCTCTGCCTCATGCTTTGAACTTGTAGATGCAAGTGTATAAATAATTTCCCATGTCGTTTCTTGGCTGACCTACCCAGGCTGATATATGAAAAGAAAGTTGTCCCCTAAATTCTGGTCAGTGGGATTAGTGAATTAATTGGTTGAATTCTGAATTAAAATTGCAATTAAAGGCAAAATTGTATCTCTTAGAAAGGCTTCAAGTCCTTTGTCCAAAGTATAGCAGTCAGATTACAGGCTTTTGACAAAGGCTTTTATTATGAATAAACCCTACTTTCAATAACCTTTTCTTTTCCCTCTTTCTAAGTCAAACTCTTAGATTAGTAGCAATTACTAAACAAGAAAAAAAAGATGTTATATATTTTTGCAGCTTTTCAGTTTAAAGAGGAAATTCCATTGATTTTTGAAAATACTGGAGATGTGATTCAGTGAACATAATTACAAACAAATGCCATTAGTAGCATATAATGATTTTTTCCCAATAGATTCTGCTCAAAGTATTTAAAATTACAATATAGGCATTGTATATTCAATGGCAATTCCTATTTACAGTGTATTGATATATACTCTGCTGTAACAGACTCAGGACATACTTGAGGCAAACACATTTGCATTTGTGACTTAACCAGAAGCTTCTTTGATGACATAAAATGCCAAGAATTTTATGAGCATGCTTATCCCTGATACTGGCAATATTTTTCTACCATGTTGTGACCTTCCTTCCTTCCTTCCTTCCTTCCTTCCTTCCTTCCTTCCTTCCTTCCTTCCTTCCTTCCTTCCTTCCTTCCTTCCTTCCTTCCTTCCTTCCTTCCTTCCTTCCTTCCTTCCTTCCTTCCTTCCTTCCTTCCTTCCTTCCTTCCTTCCTTCCTTCCTTCCTTCCTTCCTTCCTTCCTTCCTTCCCTCCCTCCCTCCTTCCTTCCCTCCCTCCTTCCTTCCCTTCCCCCCCCTCTTGTTTTGGGCTTTGTTAGCATCTTCATGATTGTCATAGAATATATAAGAGTTGGAGGGGACTCAAAAGGATCATCAAAATCCAACTCCTGCCCAGCCCAGGACACCCCAACAACCCACCCTGTGCCTGAGAGCATTATCCAAACACTCCTTGAGCTCTGTCAGCCTTGGGGCTGTGACCACTGCCCTGGGGAGATGTTCCAGTGCCCAAACACCCTCTGGGTGAAAATATCATGTCTTTCTGAAAAATATTTTCATCATTTATTCTATCTCCATCATCTTATCTTCTCAGTCTGTAACTGTGATGTCCAGTGTTTCTGGAAACGGCCACAGAACATGACTTTTTGGGCTCAGCACTTCTTGCAAAATCCACACATTTTAGTCATCTCGCCCTGTAGACATCCAAAGCACATTCTAATCCCCACAGATGTAGTTTTAGTAATTTAGTAGATGCTGCTCTTCAGACAGCATCAGCAGAGACTCAAACTGCCCCTATGCTGAAGGATCCTTTGCTCCTGCTGATAGTGTCATTTCTGGTAAGTGAGAAGCTGATGTGCTGCTACTTGGGTTTAATTTTTGCTATTCAGCATCATGAATTATGGTATTTTATAACGAATTTAAAAGCTATGATTTGAACAAATCATTCCTTCTGCTCCAAATCCCCAGACTTTTGAGAAGAATGTAATTATGGTAAGTCATAGACACCAGGTCAATTCTCTTTTCTCTGTTCACAAAGAACACTAGGACACACATATGAAGTTTAGAGATGTCATTTTAAGTTAGACTTATTACAGCTGCTATTAATGGGAATGTTTTCCTTTTCATAGCAAAATGTGTGCTATGTGAGTAGCATAGAGGATTTAGAAGCTTCTGCATGGGATGTTTCCTTTATTCCAAAGAGGAGGGAAATGGAGGAGTTAGGATAGTAGCAAAGGAAGTCAGAGGTTTGATGCAATTTGGAGCTGAAATGTATCATTTAAAAAACCCACAATTTAAAAGAAGACACTCAGCTTTTATGTAACTCTACTGCCCATTGATTTCACTTAGTGTTAGATACTAAGAGTCACTTGAAACAAGATTTAACTCTTTCAAAGCAGTGGTAGATTATCTCCCAATTTTCTGTATTTTATATGATTTTGTGTAATTTTTTTTCTACAGATATTTTAGGGTTAAATATGCAGGGAAGTAAATGCTCCTTTTTTCCCTCATGAATTCGGTGTTGCCATTTCGCTTGTCTGTTGTGTTACATTTGGACTTTTTTCCCTCATGAATTCGGTGTTGCTATTTCACTTGTCTGTTGTGTTACATTTGGTTGTGACTTTTTTCTAACAGTTGTTAGGAAATTCAGAGTATTTAAATAACCATTTTCCTAAAGGTGTTAGGATCAGTTTTCTTTCTTTACTTATGCTGCCACCTCAATCTCACAGACTTGGTGCTCTAGGATCAGTTTTCTTTCTTTACTTATGGTGCCACCTTAGTCTCACAGACTTGGTGCTTAAAGTTGGATAGCAGTGCACTTAGTAGTAATAAATGCTGATTTACTCTATGACTAATGCCAAGTGGTGTGAGTCACACACACAGTGCTCAGCATTGGTCAGGTTGGCAGTGAAGAGAAGGTGGTGGTGTCTTAATATCTGTCTTTGGAGTTGCATCATTGCAAATCCAAATCTGAACTAAGACTAATTATTGTCTAACTGCTTCCCATTGAGACTGTAATACATTAAGTCAAACTCCAATAATTTCTGTAGGTCTGTTCATGAGACACAACTGAACTTCTAACATGAAAAAGGACAGAAGAAATGAATCATTTATTGCATTAAATGTGGTGCTTGCTAATAGATGTGATTTCTTTTTCTGCATCAGTCATGATATTTTTTATTGTATAATAATTTTCATTGTTGACAAGCAAGTGGCTAGAAAAGTGGATGTAAAATTTGGGATGTTAAAAATGGGATGTACAAAGTTTTAAGCACTTTTCCATATGGGAATAATTACCGAATGCACAGTGCAGGAAAGAATTTGGCTAGTTGCATTTGAAATCTGTGTAGCTCTGACAAGCACAGTTGTTCAGGAAACTAAGTTCTGGTGTTATGTCTCAGCTACATACAACACATGAGGTGCCAGGTCCAATTAACAGTCTGATGGTGGTAAATCCATTATCCTTGGAAAGAGAGTCCACCACCAGGAGACATTAATTCAATGTGACACCAACTGGGGTGTTTATATACAGCTAATTGCAATGTCAGACATTCTGCTCTAATTGAGTTTAATTGTGGCAAAATTGGAGTTAATTAAAAGTTAATGGTATAGAGCACATCATGTTATTATAAACTACTGGTACATGTTTCATATCCGTATTATTGTTGTTTAAATGGGACTTTCAATTACTGTGCCTCATATTGGCACTTTGGAAATGCTCAGTAATTGTTTTCACATCACTGAAAGTTGTTGTTCTGAGTAGACATGTAGAAATGTGTTTATTTTCAAAGGCTTGACAAAGTTTATGCAGGTTCATTATATCACAGTGTAAAGGTCACATGTGATGTTTCTAACCACCTTGCTAAGGGAAGGGTTGACTTTAGGAGAGTGCTAGTAAAATAGGAGAAGGAAATTCTAGTTCACGTTAAGAGAAGGATATTAATTTTGCTGTTGTCCATCATACTTTGCTAAGGAAAACTATTTTCTCTTTTTTCATGAATCCATATTTATCTAATTTTTCTTATGTCTGCTTGTTCTGTGAGCATCTCCTTGATGAGTCTCCTGTCTGTGGGATTTTCCCTGGATGCTCTTCACTTTCTGCCTCTGCACCCTCTGTTTGCTCTTGTTATATAGTATGTTATATATATTCCAATTATATATTCACTGACAGCTCCATCTTATCCTGACCTCTCTCCTGATGAAGTCTTATACCAAAACCTTTCTGCTTGCCATGTCCCTCTGGATATCTTCCTGCCAATTCAGAAGCAGTCATTGCATCTTCCCCATTTTCTGTCAACAGAGGCAACCCAACCATCCTTGTCTCAATCAACCCAATCCTGGGTTGATTTTCTTGAGTTTTTTCTTCATGTGCTTGTTTAGAACTGTCCAAATATAATGACTGCAATGATGTGAAATGCTTGTTTCCAAGGACTATGTTTCTACATACAAACCAGGTTAATGCAGGACAGGCAAATGGTGTTCTAAATATATAGATGAACAAATAATGCTGTGTTTGAAACAGTTCCTTATGTGGAGAAAGCAAGGCTGCAAAATTACTGATTTTCATCAGTTTTAAATAGGTCAACATTTTCTTCCCCTATCTTTATCTGTTGTGGGCCAGAAGTTTCCTCAACCCTTTATTCTATAAAGCCTAATAGCCTGAAAAAGGCAGAATATTTCAGTAATAGCATAGTCACTTCAAACTATTCCAATGAGAGGAAATTTGGCTCTGCAACTGCCTAGCAGAATTTTTTCTTCTGAGATATTTTTCATTAATTTTTTTTTTTTTTTTGCTAAAGTAAACTGTCATCCCTGTGGAAATTAATTAGCATGGTAACAAGAATTTCAATTTCCAGAAAACACCAGTGAGATACACTACTGTTTTCTTAGACATTATCACACAGCAGGGCAATAATCTATAATAAGCAACAGGGGGGGGAAAACCCATCCTATAACAAATATATTTGCCAGTTTTCCTAAAGCTGAGAAGTCCTTTTGTTGTGTGATTTTGCTTAATACTAAAAACTCAATCAAAGAAGTGAGTAAAGACTAAGATGAAAAAACTGTCATAGTTTGGAAAAAGCACAGTAAGGTTCTTCTTGATGACTAAAACTGGATGGAATGAGTTTGGTATATTTGTATTCAAACCTTTTTGTTTAATTTATCACAACCAGCAGATCTGGGGGGGTTGTTATTTAAAGAAAGACATTTTACTGGGTCATAGGTGCATCTAATAAAAAAGCTTTTGTCCTTGTCAGGCTCCAGGTATTTTCTGTGTGCTCAATTCAAACAAAAGTAGGGCAGTTTTACGTCAAATCTCAGGGTGGTGTTGCATCCAGCATGTGGAGTAATGAAACAAATGACCTCCTCTGTAGAGTCAGATGAGTCTATATTGTAATAGGTATATTTTTAAAGCCTCATTGGGAGGTGAGAGACTGAGTTTCATTGCATCTACATTAGGCTTAGATTAAAGCCCATTCATACTTAAAACTGCATTGAGAATGTTTAGAATGACTGATTTGTGTAAGACTTACCATGTAAACCATCACTTAGGCTTCTGGATTGTAATCTCCTTTGAGGGGACAGCCAGTGAAAACTCTGTCCTTTAAACTGTGCTTCTATGAAACAAACAAAGCATATATGGTTTGATTAGGACCTGTATATATGAGCAGCCAAGCTGCAGTAGAAACAAATCAGCTACTATGGAAGAGGAAATATTGGGTTTTATACAAAGAATTTGTAAGCATCACTAGTATCAGCAAAAAATTTGAGTTTTCTGAAGTCCACTTCTGAATTCTTAGAGTATATAGATAAGCTTCAGTTACAGCCCAATAAGCAATCGAAGCTGAAATATTTATTATCACTGGGAGTTTGAGGAATTGTATTCTGGGAATTTAAGCAAGGAGGTTAAAATCTGTAGGAAAAAGCACTTCGGGAAAGAGGGAGGAAATTCTGTCAGTGGCAGGAAAATTAATGCTGCAAATATCTCGTGTTAGGAGCAGCAGTGGTGGAACACAGGAGAGAGTGCTGAAATGAAAATGTTATGATTACATTATGAAGCTTGTGGGAGACTGGAGGAAAGTGATACCGATGATAGAAGAATTCTGGTGCTGCTTTGCAGATTTGAACTGATCCTGAGACTGATTATACTGTGCAACCTAACATCCAGTCTTGCAGGGAGAAATTAATTATTAATGCTTTGGTTATATACATGAGAGGGGAAAACACCCAAGATATGAAAGACACAAAAGGCAGATCCAATTTTATGCCAAAACAATGTAGTGTATGTTCTATAATATTTCTCTACCATTTAGTTCATCTTTGACATAAGTAATAAATCATTCCAGAAAACATGTCTTTACCAAGCCATTTCCAGAAAGATGTCAAGGAATCTGACTAAGAAGAAGCTTTCAGAGCTTCTGAGTACAGATGCAGCTGGAAGATCTCTTGTTAGATAAAGGAAAGTGCCTGATACTTTTACATTCATTACAACATTGTAGAGTATTAACGTGACTTTGTACACTACAAATGAAAACAACTGTCAAAAAGGCACAATAATGGACCATCAAAAATATACCATCATGAACTACAGTGTTCTGTTTTATTGATGAAAAGTGGAAATACTTCATAATGCTTGAAGTGGAGTTCTACTATTCTAAACTAGCTGTATCAGCAGGTACTTATTTTTTCTCTTCTCTTTTTTTTTCCTCCCCCTCAGATGTACTTGATCAATCATTTTCCATAGTTATGAAAGAATTCTATAATATTTTTTGCAGAAAAAAAAATTATTGAGTGTCATTCTCTTGGTCCTTTGCAGTGAAATAGATACAAACATGCTCTTCATTCCTGTATTTTTCAGAATATTCATTTATTGCATTTCCTGGCTTCAACTTCTGCCCAAGTGTGATTGTTACCAGAATAGTTTCTTGTGAGGAGGAAACAAGAATGAAAGCAGATGGGATGTGAAATATACTTAGCTGCTATGGGCTCAGAAAAAACTTTAAAAAGTTTCATAAATTAAATCCTCAGCTCTTTGATGTTAAGATTAAACCAGGTGGTTTACAACAAGCTTGAAGTAATATCCAAGCTGCCAATAAATCCCGTATGGAAAGATCTCCAGTGAACTTCAAGAGAAGGAGCCAATTTCTTGGCTCACAGCTGATGAAGTAGTGTGGGATAAGAAGAGGTTGCTAAGAAGTTCCCATATTTTGCCATCTGCTTCTGCCAAGCAGTAAAAACTTCCCTTTCTCAACACTTTGGTATTCCATGAAGTCCTGAGGCTTTTCAGCTCCACTGACTCTCCCTTCCTTCCTCAGCAAATGTAACAGGAAAAGTTTGACATGTTTAATTTAGACTTTGGTTTGGTTTTGTTTCTCTGTTGTAGTAACTATTTTTTTTTAATTGGGTGGAAAGGCAATGAATTCTCTTATGGATCATTTATGTCTCAGATTGTGAGAGAGACTAATAGTCTCAGTAACACAGAGTGGCTCCTGCTGTGACAGCCAACCATCAGGATCCTGGGGCTTGGAAAATAGTCTTTTTGCTCTTATTTGTCTGCTTTTTCAATTCTCATTTAGTTGTAGCCTCAGCCACAGCAAACCTCTTCTTGCAATCTAGTGTATTGTTATTATTCACTCAGAAGAAATGTACAGCAGCATGAAAGCAAAATTGGCTTTTTGAAATGGGTTTGGATGGCTTTTTTTTTTCCCAACCCATTCCAAGTCCTTTATAAGATATTTAGCAATACAAATATTAATACTTGAGCTGAACACAGCTGCTTTTTTTGTCCATGGTCTCAAAGAAGAAGCAATTAAGGAGAGATGAAAGAATTTTCTGGAGTAAACATTATGTTGGTTTTGCATGGTCATGTCAAATCTGTCATTGGTTTTCTTCTGAATTCTACTGAATTCTATTTTAAAAAATGAAATACTACCTGGGATCAAAGAGCCTTAGTTTTGATCCAAACTGGCTAAGGAAATTGGTCCTTAGGGAGTTGTGAGGTAGGAATAGATAATAACTTCCCTGAATAGTCTTTGCTCTTGTTGATTAAATATCCACAAGACAAAAAAAACCCTAAAACCAACCCTCTGCCCTTCCCAACACTACCTCTCCCTCCAAAAAACCCCCCACCCAAAGCAGTAAGAAACCAGAACAAATGAACAAACAAACAAAACCTTCAGATTTTCTAGGGGCCCAGTTTTTCACCCTTGGGGAACTAATTCTAATGCCATCAGTAGACTGAAGTGCATTTATCTCTTGAAGGTAGGAGGTAGTTTCTATAGTTGTTTTCTGAGTGTCCTGATCTACAGTTTAACCTCTGAAATAATATCACAATTCCATTAAGAGAAGGCGTCAAGGGAAACTGAAGTGGCACATTTGTCCCACAGACATTGCAAAACTAATCTATTGCTGGCAATAGATATCACTTTAGCAGTAGTGTCTGAGAACATCAGATGTTCTTTAACAAGAAGATATTCTTTGGCCAGAGAAGATGCATTGGTGCTTTCTTAAAGGCAAGTTAAAATAAAACCTCAGACTTTAAAATTCTCTGTGGATCACTGTGCAAAAAGTGATCCTGTTCAGGAGATTCCTATAGGTTGCTGATTTAAGTTCATTCCAACTGATATATCAGAGTCAAGGATCAAAAGTGTATGAAGATCCAGTTCAGCTTCTTCTTATAACTTAAAAATATTGCTTGTGTGTGTGTGTGTGTGTCTTTAAGCAAATTAAGTCATTTCCTTAATGATTTCTTTTAGTTGAAATTCAGTTTTGGTTTTAATTTCCAGTCAGGAAAAATGAGTTTCAAAATTCCCAAATCTTTCTCAGAAGAGAGCTCCTATCTCTGCACTATTTTGGTCTTTATCACCTACATCTTTGGCAACTACAGATTTATGTTTTATCTTTATAATGGAATACTGGCATGGCAAGTCTCACACTAAGGCATCACATATTTGTATTGCCTGCAGCCTGGAAGGCACTTGGGGACTGAAGTCCCAACACTTCAACCACTACTGAAATCCCAGGGTATAACTTTGCAGCTTGTAAGAACATAGACTTTGACAGTAATCAGCTTATTCTTTCAGCTTGGGGAATTTTTTCTGTTGTGTTCTTGGTTTGGAAGTCCTGGTGAGCTCTTTCTGTCTTAATGTGTATTTTTTTTTCATCTTGAAAATAAACCACACTGTGATACGAAATCACTTATTTAGTGTGTGTGCTGAGATCCATCTCAGCTAGTCTGATCCTTTGTACCAAAGCTAACAGTTTTAAGCTCATTAAGTGACCTCATTAACATGCTGAGCCTTTGTTGGAGCTGCACACTGGATAGCTCTTGTTGGAAGGGAATTTAGTTCAAACATAGATAAAGAGTGACTAAAGAAACTTCCACATATTTCAGAATGGTTGTTGCACCTTAGGAAGAGAGAATCAAAGTTTCAAGTGTGGATTAAATAATTAACCTAACTGTGTATCCTTATACAATGGATAGAGATAAGAAGCTGAGACAAGTAAAATATATTATCCTTCTGAGACTGTAAACTTTTTAATGAGCACAGGTTAAAATATGTATTTCACAATTCACAGATTTTTATGTCTGATGGGCTGTGGAGGAATGACATTTTATGTTGTGGTTGTGATTAACTATCAGACTATAATTTTTTATGTTCTTAGTTGTGTTTACACTTTCTTACTAGATTTCTGGCAAGTAACCTCATTGTTTTGTCTCGGGTATCACACCTCTGTGTTGGGAATGATCTTGAGGGTAGAACAGTCTGAACGAGCTGTTAACACTGCAGGAACTCAATTCCAGTGGTGTTAAGAACCATGTGGGTAGGTAGAGGGACAGCAGAATCATAAAAAAAGAAGAACTTAATGATTCCTCTCCCATGCAAAATCATTCCAAGATGTACTATATACTAATTTCTCCTTTTGCTTTGTCATTTAAAGGGAGAATCAGGTCCTCAGGGAGTAGCTTGGAGTAACAATTCTAATATGCCCAAAGGTTGATGAAGTTTCAACTTTGTGAACTGTCCTATGCAATGAAAAAACCCAAAACCCTCACATGGCACCATTTAGAATCAGAGAATCAACTGGGTTGGAAAAGATCTCAAAGATCATCGAGTCCAACCCTACCATGGTTAAGTCCATTTCACTTTTATTTATTTATTTATTTGTTTAAAGTAATTTTGCTCTCACTGAAAAGAATCTTTGGGTTAAAAACAGTGATTTTTTTAATCCCTTCTCATTAAATATCATCTGTACCAAAAAAAACCAAACTGTAACTGAGCCATTTTTTCTTGTTGTTGTATTACCCCTAATAGCTAAGTTTTGTTTTGAGGTTTCCCAATATCTTCCAAGAATTCATGTATTTCTTTACATTGCTTCTTACTCTATTGAGGAATAAATGGCTACAATTCTGTACACAATTTGTATGGTGAAGAAATTGAGTTCTAGTCACAGAAGGGTGTATGAACAGATACATGGAATCATAGAATCAGCAAGGCCTCTAAGATCATCAAGTCTAACCATTAACCTGTCACTGCTCTAACCCCTAAACCATAAACCATATCCTCCAGCACCAAATCCAGATGCCTCTTAAACACCTCCAGGGATGGTGACTCCACCACCTCCCTGGGCAATATTCCAGTGCCTGAACACCCTAACCAAGAAAAAAATTTCCTAACATTTGATCTGAATCTCCTCTGTCTTATCTTATGACCATTCCTTCTAGTCCTCAATATTATAACATGTTTTAGAATGGAAATTAAATAAAAATCTACAATATAGGGGGTTGTGGTCTTGTATCTTTCCAGTAAGTTTTGTGATATACACCATAACTCAAAATGGAACACTTTTATGTGACAGTGATAATGTTAAGGATTCCTAAATTAAGTCTTGATTACTTTCATGATCACTTCTATTTCATATCTTATCTCAAACTGTAATCTGCTCAAAAGTGTCATCAATGCAAGAGAGAATCAGAACCAGAGTTGCATGAGAAAAGACTAGGGAAGTTAGAATGACTCTTCACAGCAATCAAAAATTTGTTTATTTCTGTTAAAATTTGCTCACATCAGCCAATTCTCACTCAATTTTCTGCTACTGTTATTGTTCTTCAGCCCATTAATTTGTTCCAAGTCTCATTATTTGAAGTGAGAGGATCACAGAAGATGTTCTATTATACAGTGTCAATGAGTGTTTCTGATTTAAACAACTAAATTATATAACTCTGACAGACCTTATTGCAGTTATAGGATCTCACAGTTATATCTTCTGAACTACTGAAGTCATCAACAGCTCATGAGGGCAACAATTCAGCCCTAATTAATTAGAGGTAATGTGCTGAATAACTTTGCACTGAAAAAGGCTTTTATAAATGCTAATGCCTTAGGAGCAACCACGATATGGTAAATTATGATTGTTGAGCTCCTAAATTTTGTTATAAATAAGGGATAAGATATTTAACAATCTGTAAGAAGATGAATACTCTTGCAAAAAATTTAGAGGGATTCAATGGGACTGAAAAGGTGATAGTTTTAGCTTTCAATGGTATTTCAATGAGTGGTAATTTAATGCATTGTTAAAAAGAGATTCATCTTATTTGTCTTTTTAAGATTAATTGACTCTTCCTAATTTGTGTGGTTTATGACTACAACCAATGTGCTGGCAAAACATAATCTTATTAAAGCAGGAAATACAAAATAGTCTTAAAATCTTAGGGGCAAGAGAAGTACCTGTCAGATGTTAGGAATTTTTGTATTCAGTTGTTTGCTTATTTATACCTAGGAGAAAATAATGTCTTTGAACAAACCATACTTTCACCCTTTTCTCTAATAGTCATCTGGAGTCATTTTACATCCTTTATTTACTGATAAATGTTGAAGGGTTCTGCTTGAGTGGAGAGGAAGGTGTGAAGCTTTAAATTCTTTGTCTTTAGGAGCAACAACATGGTGCAGTGGAAAACAATTTCTCCAGTGAGGAAAGCACCATGTGTGTGCCCCAGAAGAGCAGTGGGACATCTTATTGCTATGACAGACCTTTGCACACACCTATGGGCACAGAGATGAGATGTACATAGGGCTGTGTGTCATACACATGCATCAATTCCATGTTGACTCAAGGTTCTAGCTTAAGGTGAATAAATATCCTTTGCAATAAAGGCTGAATTTAATGGCACAATGCACTTTTTAGCTGTTTTAGCACACTGCCAGCAGCTGACCAGGCATTTCACAGTTTCAGATGCTTTAATCAGGGAGCATGGTTGGCTGTATTGTGAAGCTGAAGGAAACAATACATACCCTCATCCTGTTTGCCTGCCTGTCAATCTGGCAACATATTTATTTCACAAAGAAAAGTAGCACCTTTTCATAATATATGTTTCAAATCTAACTGAGTACTGTATCTTAGCAACAAGAACTCAGAAACTCCGGTGATCCTGAGATGAGCCATTGAATGGGGTGAGACACACATGGACTTGTGAACCACAGTTAACCAGGAGCTCACAGAGGAAACAAAGGGTTTCTGATAGCTAATTTCTCTCAGTAATTTCTGTTACTTTTACTTAGGAGAGTAAAGGACCACTCATCTGACCCCAGCAGAACATTGGTCTGCAGTGGGAAAAAACAGAACTCTTTTCCCTTCTATTGAATAGACTGAATCAACTTGAATTGCACACAAAAACATGTGGGATAAATGTGACCTGACTATAAAACAGATGTGTTTCATGAATAGAACCTCAAGAAGTAATTACTCACAGCTTGTTTTAGAGAGACCTACTTTCTTTCACTCTGAAAAGAAAATGTCTGCAAGTGTCACATTTTAACAATAGCTTTGAGTGCTACTGATACCAAAGAACTTTTAAAGTAGTTGAGCGCTTTCTGACAAGTGGTATTTTCATAGACTCCTATTTTCACTCTGTGGCTAGTGAAGGAAAGGCAGTGTGGGGGAAAAAGCATTGAAAATGATAAAATTGCCCAATCTTATAGCTCTCTCCATGTAGAAATTTCTATCCTGGATCCAGATTTTGCTACTTTTGCTCTTTCTGAAGTGTTCCTTACTGTTTGAATACATGCTTTTGACGTCAGTCATGCTCATCACAGAACAGAACATATCAAACCTGTGTAAAAGGCTTCAGGAAATTAAATATAAATCATATAAAGTGTCTTTCCATATGGGTTTTCTATAGAACAGGATGCATGAAATCATGTGAAGTGGTTGTTTAGCTTAATTGACTTTTACAGGTCCAAAATGCCAGGCAGAGATGACAAAAGTTCTCCAATCCTTACTTTGAGAACCCTCTGTGGTTTCTGTGGCTGCTTGTTCCTGTGACAAGACTACAGAACAAATAAAACATAGCATTGGCCATATTCCCTTGTTTTCAGTGGAGTTTAAATTAACAAATACTGTAGCAAGATAATAAAGAAGGAATAAGAGAGACTTTTATGATCTTTGGATTATGTTCTAACTTGTAATTCATAGGTGAGAGATGAACCCATGGATAATTAATGTTAAGAGATATGAATGTTGTTCCTGAGTTTCATTTCCTCAATTCATGTCAATATCTTTAAAACACAGAAAAGCAGTTTTTGACTGGAAAATTGTTTATTGTCTTTCAAGTCAGTGTAAAGGGAGAAGTTACCAGAATCAGTAAGTGATTTACTATTTTACTGTCCAATTACTTGGGACTATTTGGATAGATCTTTAGCTTTGCTTCAGCTTAGTGTGCTGAGCATGCATATATGCCTTAAATAGTGATCCAGTTAATTGTAAATACCATCTATCAATATCTTGTAAATAATAGCTCTTCACTAATGGGATAATAATACTTGTTATGGTGGTTAATATGAGGTAACAGAATCCATTTGTAATTAAATAACTCTAGTGAAGTGAGAGCACTAAACAATCAAAGGGGTCAACTAGCAAGTGTTAACAAGTAGTGCATTACACATTATAGTTATTACAACAATAATTATTGCTCAGTGATATATTTGTAATGTTTAAAGAGTATTCACCAAAGGCATTCTTTAGTGAAAAGTCACTGAATTAATACAGGCAGTGAATGTCTGCTGTATATTCTTCTAAAAATATTTTAAAAGTCCTTATTTTCTTTTCCTCATCCATGTACTAAACTTGTGCTAACTGTTGCCACTGATTTATTTTTTTCCAAGATGCAAAGTGCTGTGTAATGTGTGTTTTGCTTATTTGTGCAAAACCTGTAATTATGAGGGGCAGTGCCATGAAATATGAAAAGACTTGCCATCTGCTTGTGCAAAGAGGTTAGGTGTGGCTGTAGTCAAGGCTGATTGCTCTGGAGTGGGAGGAAAGATTTTACATTTCCACTCCATATGGTACAAACAAAATATGGCAAACAAAGTAATTTCAGATTGCACCCACAAGGTGAAATCCTGACAGTCCTGCCCCTGCTTTCAGGGGCTGCAATTGTTTGTTGTCTTAGCTATTAGTTTTTATTGATTTTGAAAGGACTTACAATATTTGCATTTTAGCTACCATTGTCACCTTTAACAAGTTCTCTGCATTTCCAAAATCTGGAAATTCCCATCAAGATCAGAAATCCCCAAAGATTGGCAGTGGACAAAAGAGCAAAGACTGCACAAAAAGTCATTGGACACAGTGGTCAGAGTGTGTTTTAAAACGTTTGTGTTTTTTTTCTTAAAATATAACATGAACAAAACCATCACATTTTTATTAATGAAATGGAGAATGATGTCACTTTGTTTTTTGGTGTTTTAACATCTCTCTGCCAAAGGGAAGAGAAAGTATAGAAAGAGTGAGAACAGCACCAGAATGATTGTGAGTCTTAGGGAAGGAACTGAAACGGGTCTTGTATGTGATGATCTATGTTGTTGCAATTAATTGCATAAACTAATTCAGCTCCACCTCTAATATGTTTTTTGTACACTCAAATTCCATCCAAATTTTGTACAGTCAAATTCCATCCAAACTCTTGTTGCTCTGACTGTAAGTTTCCCTGTATGTCCATCGCAAATTGTATTTAATTAGTTGTTCTTGTACTGATATCGTCCAATGCCTTTAATTATTGCTTTGCTTCCATGATGTCTGGCCACATCAGCTAATCTCACAGACATTTTTCTAGGTGAACTAATCATTAGATTTTGAGTGTTGTGCTAACTTTGACATTCTGAATCCATGGTAGAATGTTGCTGCCTCGAAGTTGTCTTCAGCTCTTTTGATTACCTGTAAGATTGTTTCTCTTTTCATGTGGGTGATTCACTTTTGGCTAACTTGCCTTTAGTGCTTCCTAAAACAATGAGAATGAAATGGGATGAGAAAACACCTAACTAAGGATAAGCTGAGATGCAGGACAACCTATCCATGAGTTTTTCAAAGGACATAATTGATAGAATCAAGACTTTAACATCAACTCTTCCCAGCTTAGATCATGGCACAGTGTCTAGACAGTACAGCATAGGTTGCTTCAGGGTGATTATTCCAAAGTTAGGCCCAGAGACTGTATTTCAGTCTGAAATAATAGTACTGTGATGCCTTTCTTGTAGTCACAAGGGTATTTTTAAACTTAGATTTTCAGCTTATTGAAGCAGGACCTGTCTCTAACCATCTAGTTCAGTTTATATTCTCCTCATCCCACTAAGGATCCTGATTTATTCCCTCTATTAACATAATAGAAATAATAAACAGCAATCAGGTGAAATAATGGGAAATAGAGAGCAGAGATGTTAGTCAGCTCTCTTCAAAAATGTTGTCTTTTACATTTTTAAATTCCATGCTGACAATTTACTGAAGGAATGAGGGCAATTTGCATTTTAAAACTTAGTTTACAAAATTGGTTTGGCTCATTAGAAAGTTATGGTTGGGTTTTTACAAATCTATCCCTTCTCCCTCCTTATCCCATTCTCTGCTCTATCCATGTTTAATCTCTGCATATATGCATAGCATTCCCATGCCAGTAATAGAGAAAACTGCTCTTAAACTCTTCATTACATAGGTATCTTGCAACAGTCTTATCCTGCAACCTGAGAGAGATTTCACTGACTTTAGACTTATTTTTCAGTGTCCATTACCAAGCAACCTACAGGATTGCAGCTGCAGACAAATCAAATTTATATCCACTTCATTTTTAAACAGCATAATTGAGAATTCCATTTAATCAAGGTATATTCCATGCTGACTTTTACATCTTCCTGAAGCTTCCATTCTCATCAAAGATTTACATGGTGTGTTACTTGCTTTTCCTCTCACTTTTCTTGTCAGCTAATGGCTATTCAGAATGCACATTTTATATGAAAAATTGCTCAATTATTATCTTTTTCTCCTGGACAATTTGAAAAACAGGAAGGCAGAATGAACATTAAAAGCTTGAATTCTGACTTGCTCACAGATAAAGCTCAATATTTAGATTCTTCTGTGGGCTGCTTTCATTCCAGCTTGTACAGGGAGGCATAAATTAAGCCCTTTCTACATAACGGCCTATTTTCAATTCGAGTTTCATCTTCATGAAGGACAAACAACTTTATGTATGAGGTTTCCTGTAAGCCTGCTGTTCAGACAGGATGCAAACATTTCATACCACAAGCTCATCTTCTATTATGAGGAAGCAAGGTCAGCAATAGGCATCATCCAGATGGAATTATTTTGAAGGTACATTTGGTGATGAGTTGCATGAGACTGAAGGGCACAGGTTACAGAGTGGTGAAGTAGGTGAGACAGTGAAGTTGACCTGAGGTGCCTCTTCGTTAGCTTTTAGTTTAAATTGGAAGGGATTTTTTGAAATGAATCCTCCAGTTTCCTCCTCTTGCTGTATTTTGCTTCAGACTGTACAGTAAGCTTGGAGATCATGACCTGGACTCCTTTTGAATGAAAGCAAACTGAAAGTCATGCTTGAGAGCACACCTTTCATCCTCGAGCTCATCACCAGAGGGGAGCAAGAGGTGTGCAGTGCAGGTGTCGGGTCCTTGTCACTGACTTTGTCTCTGTGGATCTCCTGTTGGCCCATTCTGCTCTCTGTGCTCCTGCTGCTTGAATGCTAACACCATGTATCACACCACTGGGAATAATTATTTGTTCTCTTATTAAAGATATATACCAGCTTGCAAGCATGGATTCTTTTCATATTATTGAAGGGTTCCATAAAATGTAATAAAATTCCCTTAGGTCTGCAAAACTATGTGAAGTTTTTCTACAATTATGTGAGAACTGCAAAGGTGATGACCATCTGTGCAGTAATTCAGCTTTTAAAAAAGTATTAAATGGGGCATTCATCTCTTCTGAGTTTCACAAGCAGCTAGTTTTCAAGAGAGAGATTTTGTTTCTGGTATTAAAAGGGTCATACTTTATCCAAACCCGAAACTAAACACTTAATGTATTGCTGTTTATGTTCTTTTTATGTGTGTATGAATATTTGTGTTGCTCTGCCTAATAGGAAGTCAAAAATGTTGTTTGCACATATTGGTTTCCTGTCAAATATACAAGACAAGTGATCATCAGAAAATAGGCCACAACAGAGTATAAAAATGAACAAGCAGTAAAATATGGGGTTTTGTTAGTCAGAAACCTTGCAGTGTATGAAAATGATTTCATTGAAAGTCCAAGAGTTCTTCTTTCCTTCCACTTATCCATTTTTTATTCCTTCATTACAGACATTGATCTAGAGTAACTTAGGTGAAGGTATTGGATGAAAATAAGGGCCCAAGAAGTTATAAAGTTTTAAGAATATGTTTTGTTTGAAGTTTGACCAGTTTCTCTACTTGCTGTTGAAAACAGTGAGGATTGTTGTGATTATGGTGTAGTTTGCCAATCTTGGAATAATGGTGATGTAGTATAATACATGGTCCAGATCATCTCCAGTGTCTGCTGCTGTGTTACCAACTGGTAGGAGCAAACACTGCCACAGAGTAGGGACCTGGTTCTGGCTGTACAAAGTTCTCTGACACTAGCAAATCCTCAGAATCATTTTAAATTCAGATCCTCAAATGAAATGCAAATGTTCAGTAGGCAAAAATCAATGCATGATGTAATTGAATTCTAGGAATCAAAGGATAATTTTACTGCCAATTTGACAGGCTGGTGTGATTGCCTTGACTTCTAACATCTATATAAAGGGTCCACATCCTTTCCTCAAGTATCATTCCTTGTGTTCACTAACATCTCTGATCTTTATAAAAAAATCATAGCATTTCAAACCTAGAAGGTTAAAAATTAAGAGACTGAATGAAGAATTAGGCATTGTTTTCATAGTCAGCTCTTGCTGATTTTTAAAACTAAAGACAGTGTTTTAGAGCTGAGTTGCTAACACTAGGTTTGCTCCTGGGCTGTGTGAAGCGTGAAGTGGTTCCATATGATGATCAATTGTTTAAGTAGCTTCCATTTCAACAGCACTTAAAACTTGTACTCACATGATTGACACTAATGATTCTGAAAGAGACACTATAGTCTGTCAAGTGAGTCATTTGTTTTTTTAAAGAATTGCTTGAATACCTGTTTACTCGGCAGACTGTATCAGTGGGGGTGACATTGTGACGATACAGCCAATAAATAAGATGGTTACCATTTTTTTTAAGTATCTGAAATACATGCCAGCTAAATCTGTCATGATAGCTGGGAGGAAATGGGTATTCATAGATCTGTAAAATCCTGTAAAGTCAAAGTTTCTGGTCTAGCTGCCTCTAGCTTTTAATGACCAAAATTATTAGTGCCTTAAGTACTGCAGCGGGACAAGCTTCAGTAAACAGGGATCATAGTATTGTTGCTTGTATCTTCTGCAATGCATTTATATAAGATATTTGTGTCATTTCTTGGAAAATCCTTAACAAATTATTGGTGTGATCAGAATGTATGTGGACCTTTTTGCCAGCTAAGCAAGGGAGCATCTGGCAATATGGTTGGTAACATTTTGGCGTTGGATCTGTTGCTCCACTTCGGAAACAGATTTATGTAAATAATGCATAATGGTCATTAGTGGGGAAACAGTCACATGTGGAGTAATACGAGGAATTAGTATAGAGTCCTCTGGATTTACTTCCCATTCCTAATCCACAGTAGCTTTCCATGGCAGAAATCACAAGGACTGTGAGATGGATTCCCACAGCTTTTGGTCTCTCAACCCCATCCAGAGAGCAGAATGCAGTCACAAGGGCAGGTACCCACCCTAGGCAGACTCCAGACTTTCCTTTCCCCTCAAGGCCTGTGTGAGTGTGGTGTGGACCCACTCACTGCATCACTGGATGGAAATCTTCTGCATGGTTAATCTTGCAAGGTTCTATGAAGTAAAATCTCTGATGCAGTCTATGTAGGACTGGTAGGATTTTTCATTGCTGCTGAATGTGAAGAGCAGAATTCTGCTGCCAGCATGAAGTACAAGGCTGTAAGGGGTTGTAGGGTAGTGCAGAAGTATTGGCCTGACCTGCTTTATTAGTACAGCCTCCATGGGTTTGAAGCATAAGGGTGTGTTCTTTGTCAAGTCACCTTTCAGAAGGTCTCTCCATTCTTTGGACACAAAAGGAGAAGTAGAGGGGGGTGGAGGACCACCTCAGCTTTTACCTTGTATTTTAACTTCTCTACTTTTAAGTACAGCCCACAGGATTTCTGTTCCACCTCGGACCTGTGCTGACCTTAATGAGAACTGTGCACACTTGTCAGTAGAAGTTTTGGAGTTTTGTGGTAAGCAGCTGCAATTCACCTGTGTGTTATGAAGTGCAGATGATCAGACACTAAGGGCACAACTTGTTCTTCACACAGTTCCCCTGCTGTTAACTGTTCCCATAATTTAGTTAATGAATGGTATAAAGGAGAAGTTACCTAAGGCCCTTACTAGATCTCTGGATTAAGAGTCTTTCATCCCTCTATTTTAGGCATAAACTGTAGGCTCTGCTCCACCTGTGATGCATCAGAAAACCAGATTTTATAAGATTACAACAACTTCAAGCATCTGATACTGGTTGAAGTTTTCCAATTTCTGCATAGTAATCTTTTGTTTAATGTTCTTAGTGTATTAAATCTCCTTAATTCTAGAAACCTTTAACCTCCATATATAATAAGACATTGCTGCTGATGTGCCAAGTGCTTTGTTTGCACATTTTTAAGTTTTGGAGATCTGTTGAGAATACCAGAATGTCCTTTGAAGAAGATTATTTAGATCATAGGCTTTATTGGCTGGTGAAAGTGTTTATCTTCACAATAAGAAAATGCAGGAGCTTTAAACCAGAAGAAAACCACTGAAAAGAAGTCTACTTCCACTCCAATCTCATTTGTTGAAAGAAAATGCATATTAATTAAAAATTTAGACACTTCATTTCTGTTGCAAGGCTCCTTGCAAAAGACAAATTATTTTATACATCTAGTATATGTTAGAACTGACAGATGAGATTAATATGCTTCTTAAATTACCATTACCAAGGGTCAATTAATAAGTGAACTAACCTTGTGAAAGTCATTCTGAAAGACTAGTTACAGATCTGTAATAGTCCCTGTCAAATTACAGAGAATTGAGAAAATGAGAAAGCTGTCAAATAAATACGATACCTACTAATTGCATTCTGCATAAGGTAAATGAGCTTTTGTGCTTGTTGGTGGAAGGAACAAGAAATAAGTCTAAGAAATGTTACCAATAATAATATACAAATTTGGAGTAAAATTTACTTGTGGGAACGTGGATATACAGAAACCTCTCTTGGTAACAGAAAAGTGATTTTTTGACAGTCAAAGAATAGACAATGTGAAGGCTGAATGACCATTAGAGAAACTTTTCTTAGGCTATTATATAGATTATCACCCTGATAAATGCACAGTTCTCCTATCTTTTTCATTCTTTGTTTGTTCAATTCTTTTCATAAACTTTTTAGTTGGCCTCTTGATTTTTACATGTTAACTTACTTACACAAATTAAGTTTCTTTATGACATGAAAGAAAACAGCCACATATTCTGTATGCCCTGACAAAAACAAACCCTAATACCAAATTTCTCTCTGTAGGAAAGACTTTAAAAATACTCAGCTCCAAAGCTTCAGCCTGACCAAGTGTCACATTAGTCACTAATCTGATTTCCTGTGATCAGGTTGCAAACCTGCAACAGCTATAAAAGCAAATTTGCATTCTACCAGCAAATACTGAAGATTCATGACCCTTCCATCAACAAAATCTCCCATAAACCATTTTTGAGTAAAAATTAGGCCTTCACAGCTGTTGTCAACTGCAAATAGGTTTTTGCACTGTAGTTTTCAACATGAGCTCGTTTCTAGGTTATTGTGTTCTGTCTGTTAAATTGTCTAGCGACATCTATTACTGAATAAATATTTTATACAAATATTAGATACTATGGAAAAGCCCAAACTAGCTGTATGATGTGAGTTTTGAAAACCAGCAAGTCAAACACTTATTTGTACAGCAAACATCAGGTTTGCTGTGGTGGCAGAAGTGGCTCTTTGTGCACCAGTTTTCTTATAGTATAAGAAATTTGGTGTTGATATGCATATTTATAGATTAAAAACAGTAGTCTTGCTGTTGGATAGGATAATCATACCACCATGAAGCTTTGAGATGGAAATTACATATTGCAGCCCTATAAATGCTTCTAAGGGAGGTCAAGTCAGTGTACCAGCAATGCCATGTGACTGAAGGGATCAGTCACCACAGCTATTCAACATTGTACTCAAAAGCTAAAGGCTGAAATGTGTTCAATTACAGCATTTGATGGGTAATTTTAAAAGATAAATGTGGTTCTGAAATGAACCTGTTCAGAGAAAAGGTTAAAAAACACTGTTTCCATACATTTATTCAGCTCTGCTCTCTGTGATCTTCTACAGGGTAAAGCAGAACATGAAGAAGAAAAATAAACTTAATGTCATTTTTCTTGTGTGTTGTTTCATTAGTAGTAGAACATTTTTCTAACATTGAAAATCCTATCTAGACCAAGATATTTTTGGTGAGCAGCTTCATTTTAGTTAAGCTCTTACATGATATAATTTACCTGCTGTCAAAGCCAGTTGAAGTGACATAGTTTGGTGCTATCGTATTCCAGAACATGTCAGGATTTGATGAGCTATGAATATTGTGTTTAGTAGTATGCATTTTTATAAGATTTTTTTTCCAATGTTGTGCTGAACAG
>NW_008687239.1:0-14436 GCF_000695815.1 Acanthisitta chloris | reverse complement strand
GCAGGAAAATGTTCCTGTAAAACAATTTTGATCCCTTGCTGAAGAAGCAATCCACATACAATGCTTATTTTGTGACCTTTTAGTGAGAGATGAAGGTCTGATTACTTAAAATATGTTTCTTACAAGCAGAATTTCTGTGGTTAAACTTCCACTTTCTTTGAATTTTTCAGTATGAAGCTTACTTATGTTCTGTAATTCTTTTCAAGTGATGTCTGTAGTAAAATTAAGGCAGGTGAGTAAACTCAGTCCACTCACTCCTGTCAGCTGTTCCATTTAGTGGTGTGAATTAGCTGTTTGTAGAAGAACATCATCTTCTAGTGCCATCTATTGAACAGTTCTGTGAGTCAGCAGCCCTGGTTTGGAAAGACACAACCACATTTATCAAACATTTAACATACAGAAAAACTGTCAGTCAACTAGAGATTTTAGCATGTGTCCTTTCATTTCCTTTTCCTTCTTTGACAGGAAGAAACAAACATGGAGTCTCTAAAATTATTATTCTTGGCCTACTTTAGGACTGAGAAAATATTTGAGATCTTTTTGCTTTCCTAAGTAGACCTAATAATTTTAAGTTGGGGTTTTTGCCGGTGATTTTGCATTCCTTACAGAACCATAGAGTCATTAAGGCCTCCATGTCTACTATACCATGTCACACCGTGCCACATCCACTCATTTTTTGAACACTTCCAGGGGTGGTGATTCCACAATGTCTCTGGACAGCCTGTTCCTGTGCCTAATCACCCTTTCAGTGAAGAAAGTTTTTGGAATATCCCACCTAAATCTCCCTTGGTGCAAATTGAGGCTATGTCCTCTTTTTGTATTTCCAGTTGCCTGGGAGAAGAGGCCAAACCACCTCACCACAACTTCCTTTCATGTAGCTGCAGAGAGCAATAAGGTCTCCCCTGAACCTCCTTTTCTCCAGGCTGAGCAGCCCTGAAGGGGTTTCTCCAAAATGACAAACTTTATGATATTGGTTCATGCAAGACTTTTTTTCATTTGTGTTTTCAGTGTCTGCATTCACTGAACAATTTTTCTATGACAAGTGGTCACGTTGCAGTGAGCTACTGCTCTTTGCTTCATATTCCTCAAGATACTGCACTGCTTCCAAACATGGGTGCTCTGAGCTTTTAGCTGCTTTTTGTTATTCCCATGCCAGGGGATTTACTTGGTGTAATAATAACAAACTTTTAGTTCTACAAGACACCTCAGTTAGAACCAGAATAGTTTTACTCTTTTTGATAGGCTCTATATGGTTGATGGATTGCTACTGATTTCAGCTCAAAAATCAAACTCTTGGGATCGATTGGACTGAGTTTCTGTATGTGTTTTGCATCGAGCTAGCAAGTCACTTAATAGTGATGGATTCATAAATAGGTTACTCCAAATAAAAGAAATTATCCTATGTTTGAACCAGCAATATATTGATGAAAAGTGACCTTGCCTAGTTGAAGGAGAAGAACACTTTTTGGTGATGTAGCAGGACTGAGTGAAGAAGAACTTTTATGTAATTTGCAACTAATTGTTATTTCATTGAACAGTAAAGTGATCATTATGTCTGCTGTGTGTATCAACTTAAAATGAGGTGATAGCAGCAATGGAATGGAGACAGGACTAGACCTAGTCACAGACCACACCAGAATTTGGTGAATAAATACTAGGTAATATCTTTTTGCCTCTTTTCAGACAGGAACCAGTTCAATAAGATACTATCTGTACACACTGAGGCTACTAGCAATTGCATTGGTAGCATGACACTTTGAGCTGAAATTAAATACATTTAATGAAAATCATACTGTACTGTTAAAATACCTCCCTACTGTTTTTTAAATGGTTCATATTTTAATATACACAGACCTATTATTTCTAGAAAAGATTGTACTGTGATGTTAAGTGCCTTAATTGACACAGTTAGCCTCAAGGAGAGTGTAATGGAGTAAAATGCCACAGGTGGATTTTTCATTACTTTGTGAGTGCAATGCCACTTTGGGACTAAGTACACGAAGGTTGAATAGTCAGATCTGTGCAAGAAGTCATTGTGATGATTTGGAGCAGAAGCTTCAGAGAGCCTCTTCAAGAACTTCCTGTCCTTGGTTATTTCAGGTTTAAAAAATTGCTACACCCCAGTAGGTTTTAACAGGTCAAAATGATGCAAGATTTCTCCTCCTTTGCATATTTATTTCTACTGTATGTTTAGTTTTCCAATCTTAACACACTAAACCTGTTTGTTTGAATTTAGTTGCCTTTATTTAATAGTTCTGACTTTGTATTTCTATTGTGCCTTTAATTCACTCTGATATTCTGTTCAGGATTACCTCTGTGGTTATAAAGATACTTTTCTAGGTTTTTTCAGTTATAGCTTTGCAATAGGAGACACAAATGTTACTGCAACAACTCTCTGGGATGTGATCTGGAAGTTATTCCTTTTATGATCCTTTGGTTTACAGGTACATGAAAAAGGTCTTGATGATTATTATAATTCAGAAAGTTTTTGTTTCATTTGCAATTTTTGGTGCAAAGAGCATTTCATGAATTTTTTTGACTGACTATATCCAGGCTTTATTTTCACAGCAGTTGACTTTCCAGTTCTTTGTTGCGAAATAGGTAACATAGGCTTTTGTTTTTCCAGTTGATACAACTGATGCAACTTGATGCAAACAGTGAAAAGATAGACATCTAGAACACATTAATATTCCTTGCAAAAAATGTTTTAGTTGCATGTTTGAACTCAAAATCATTTCTGCTAGCATTTGTGAATAATAAGTGTTTGAAAAGGGTTAAAAAAAAGATAAAATATGACAATTGCCTTGTGAGTCTTGTAATTCAGGGAGTTTAGAAGCATGAGGGACAAGGAAATGCCTACTTCGTCTCCAGAAACAAATAGGTGTACAAATGTGGCGTGGATAAAGTCCTGAAAGATCGCGAACAATCAGGGAGTCAGAAGTCTGTAGGTTTGTTTTGAGATCTGGTTGTATGAAAATGCAGCACAGGAGTTGCTGCTGTTGTATGTTGTAAAACATCAAGTGAGAGCTCAGAATTAAGGGAAAGTGGAGGTGGAGCAGATAGTTTACGGAGGAGGTGCCTTTCTAATATGTTCAGTGTAGTAATTTATGGTTGACTGAGATCTTAAAAAATTAATAAATAAAGCCAGTGAAGCATACTAGAACTGCTAATTATACCTTAAGATTAATGGTTTTAACAGGTAATGTTGGCACAAGAGTTGAAGACCAGTGAAGCATTTCAGAAAGTTGCTGGGTGAAATGTAAGCAATGGAAATAACCATGAAATAAATTCTGTCTTTTGATGTGTCACTATGTCACAGACCCTTGTGGATCCTTTGGAAGTTATATTAGAACTTTCTGACTACTCAGAAGAGACTATTACTGTGTTAATTTACCCAATTTGAGACTCATTGACTAAATCTTTATTCACAATTAATGTAGAGAGATGGTCCAGCATGTTAAGAGTGACAAAGATTCATTTTAGAAAGAGAGAAGAGGTAATTAGAAACAACATTTTATTTTGAATCAGGTTTCCCTTGGCATATCTTTCCATTATATCCGTGTCTGCAAACTGTTTTTCCACTATAATAATGTGGAAACCATTCAGATATTTCCTTTTTTTTCTATATATGAAATATATTCCTAGTGAAAAAAAACTACTACACTGCTGCACTGACATGACGAAACTGCAAATGTGTGTGATCTGGGATGTGCTAATCCATTTAGCTGTTCTTACCAGGAAGATCAGTTGTCTGAATTACAAAAATACCTGCCACAGACACCCTTTTGGAAAAAACAACTGGGCATAATGTGAAATTCAATAAAGCTGACAGGAGACAAAATCAGCAAAAACTCATTTAGTTCAGAATAACAGAGCAAGCTAAACAATGCTTTGTTACCTTCAGTGCTCGTGCATCATCGGAATGGCTGAGGCCTGGCATGGAATGCAGGAGGGGAATGAAAGCTAAGTGAAAACTCTGAATATTTCTGTGATATGTTTAGCCACTCAGATGTCAAAATTCAATCTTTGTAATACAACAGCTTACAACCTCTTGTGATGATATTGAGGGAGATTGATAAACTCACTTTTACTGACATGTAGAATCAAACATATAGTAGGGAGCGAATCATGAAGATGATATTTCCCAAACATAATCATCTGCATTGAAATATGTCATTTTGGGCTTAACAAACAGTCAGCAAAGTGTAAAATGTTTAATAGAGAGGAATATGTTGAGGAAGGGACATGGCAGGGAGTTCAGGTGGAGCAGATGGGTTCTGCCTGGAGTGTATGAGAGGCTGTCAGAGATTGAGAAAGGACTTGAAATGACATTATCAGCAGGGTAAAAATAAATAAAGAAATGAGTAAGGGACCGATAGCTACAGAAATAGGACACTAAACAGTTTATCATTGTGATATGCTATGTGCTGGAAGAGGGGAATGACAGACACTTTGTGCCATAACCCAATGCTTCCCAACAAAGACTCTTGGTGGTAGAAGTTTTGCAACTCTGAAATTTGAGTGGGTCTCATTGAACACAGCCCTTAGACTCTGCAGTACACTCATCTAGATCCTGTAAGCAGAGACAAATAAATCTCATCTAGTTCTTACAGACTTCCAGAAACTAACCTTTGAAAAGGTGAATATTAGAAGGGCTATAGAATTGCATCTCACAAGGGTGTGGCAAATACAGTGTATAAAAGATGGTGAAGTAATTTCAAATTGGGAATTGAACAGCAATTTATTTACAGAATAAGCAAATTTCTCAGGAACTCTAGTGGGCAAACCTTGCTTGCAAATTTTTCTCTTCAATGACATTTAGATCCCACAAAGTCTTAATCCCTTTTTGGATGGACTTTGAAGGACTCCTGGCTACAGCTCACCACACTGGTGATGTAAAGAGGATGAGATGCCATCCCAGGAATGCTGACAGAGCTGGAAACCTGGGCAGCAAGGCAGTAGCATGCTGCCTACCCTCCAGTCCAGCTTGTAAAGTCTTCTACACAAGTGCTCTTCTAATTGCTTGTTTTATTGCTTCAAATAGAGAAACCTGGTCAGTTCCATCTGTACTAGCCTGGTATAGGCTTGAGTGGTCCTTGACTTCTAAGACCTTTTCCCACTCGTTTGCAGGAACAGAGATTTTAAGCAATAATAACAAAGAAATATATATGGATGTGTGATATATACCTGACATTTACACTGACCTTTATTTCTTATGCCTAAATAAGTCAGTTTTCTTGTCACCAATGCATTTCAGATCTTGCATTTTTGTTCTTGCTCTGATTAGCTATGAGCTCTCTCTGACCCTGTTGCTTCTTGAATCCTTCTATGAGATGAAATTTGTTAAACTCTTGCCACTTCCTCCACACTGCTTGGAGTTATTTTTGAGCCGTAAGAATAGTGAGCAATGTTGAATACTGCCAGGAGCTATTTAAAAGTGCAAAGCCATTTTTCAATTTTTCTTTTGTAAGTGTCTTTGTTGTTTTTTTGTGGTGCAGCATAGAGTCTAAAAATTCTGGCACAGCTTACGTCGTAATCCTTTATTTCAGTCCTACTTTGTCTCTTTTTGATTTCTTTAATATTTTTGTGGTGATTAGGGTTGATTGCTTTAGTGAATCCTGATATCTCCTCTCTCCCCCCCACCCCCTCTCTCTTTTTGAGGGGATCAACATGTGTTCTCTTGTGATAGGGGAAGATTTTAATTAGTATTTATATGATCATCCCTAATACTTTTGGTCTGTGTGAAGTACACATGGCTTCTTGAAGAGCTGTGTTGCTCCACAGATTTGAGGGCTCTTCTCATTTGTTCACTGAGGTTATTTTAGGAGTGGGCATTCTCATTTCAACTCAGAGATAATATTGAACAGGAAATAGGCTTCAGAAGTTATTTTAATTCTATTTTTGTAGCTCTATGAGAGACTCTTTGCAGCTTTCTGTTGTGAGGACGCATAAAATTATTTTCGGTTGTGGTTTTGTGTCTCTGCAGCTGTAGAATAGTGTGTAATGGGGGGAAAATGATACACTGAGAGGACAATCAGGTTTTCAAAGATCTTTCAAAGGTGTTTTGATTTTTGTAGGATATATTATCCAGTCTCATAAAGCACTTTGAAAAATCTTACTGTGCACATGTTGGTAGCTTAATAACCTTTGTAAATCTAATTTTACATCACTTGCTCAGCAAGAGATAGAACATAGCTATCAGTCTTGTATCCAGAGATCAAAAACCTACATTCAGGCTTGATTTAAATTTTGTCTGGTGTACAGCTTTGGTGAAGTCATTTCATCTCTGTTTCTTCTCCCAGCCTTTGCCTATCTTATTTATGTGATTGATTCTCTTTTGAAACACTTTGCTGTATCATGTCAGTTGGTTCCAACAGTTCTATCATAATTAATCAGGATGGATAAGATCAGTTTGAGCATCCTTTATGTCCACTTCTAAAATGGGGATTTTGAGGAGTTTTGGAAGGTGTAGGAGGTTTGCACATGCACCCAGAGCCCATGGGAAGCTCTGGGGTATCCTGTACAGCACAAGAGAGAGTTTTCTGGCCACACCTTCTTTGCTCCCAATTTCTTTGTTCCCTGTGACTTTTGCATAACTTACCAGTTAAAACCCAGCAGTTTTCTCTTGTGCAGCCTCACTGTTCAGAGTGCCATGTCCCCACACAGTGACATTTATCAGAGGGACTGGACTTGACAGGGGATGCATCCAGGGCATAGGATGGAATGAGCCATGTCCCCACACAGTGACATTTATCGGAGGGACTGGACTTGACAGGGGCTGCATCCAGGGCATAGGATGGAATGCAGGTCTGAGAGATTGCTGGCTAGTAATGTTTGATAGATTTTATATAAACCCCTAAATATTCTGTGGGTATCAGAAGGAATGTGGCAATTGCAAAGAATTGTTTCTTACAAATATTTAAATCGTAGGAAATCTTAAAATAATAATCACAAGAACTCACAAGTAAATCTTGTCTGCTCCAAACTGATATAAAACCCCCTGAAAATACCATTTACTGCTTGCTGACCAGCTTTACTTTTGAAGCTTAAAAACTATCCTCAGGAATAGCTGGTAAAAAATAAAAGAGATTAAGTTATCAATTTTGAGGGGCTATTTTTTCAGTTGGCACACAAGAAAGATGCTACAAAGTCCCAAATTATTTAGTGTATATTTTAATGAGCTGAAAACATCAAAATAATTTAGGAATTGGGTTTAGTGTTGTCCTGCAGAAGAGACAGAGTTCATTTGGGTATTAGCTTTCTATGAGTATGCATTTAATGTATTTTCTCTGAGGTTTATGCCATCATTCTCTATATTTTATTTTGTTTTCCTGCTCTGTGATCTTTTTCACAGGAAAGAGATCATTTTATACTCAAAGCAGAGAAAACTTTTCAGGCTTTAAGCTGTACTAGAAACAGCACATTTTTAGCAATATTGTGATTCAGGGACACAGCTGTGGAAGAAAATACATTTCCTGTGACACTAATGGCATTCCAGTATATACATTCAATCAGATAGTGAATTCATAATTGCTTACTTGAGAGCTATGGAGCAGTTAAATATATTAAAGAAAAAATATATTAAATGTATAGTATTTTGGATTCATTTTGCAGCAAGGAGTGTATTTCCCTGATGGCATTTTCTAGGCATATTCTGTACAGTGAGCTGCAAACCCAAAGGCACAGTGATGCTGGGAGACACACTAGTGCTGCCAGGACAGGGTAAAAACCTGCAAAACTCCAAGCACTGTTATCACTAGTTTAATCACTCAAGATTTGTTTTCTTGCTCACACTGAGGGAGATCCTTCCCCCAGATGCAGTGTTTTTTCTGGATTGCCAGTGCCAGGTTTTTCAGTGAGATGGACATTTTGTGATGTTATCTCAAGGCAACAGGAGCTGCAGGTGCAATGTGCTTTTGGGGTTGGCCTGTGCTGAATGTAAACTGGCAAAGACAATATTCCTGTACTTTGCCCTTCAAGGGAAGGATGAACAATAGAAAGATTTCCTGCAATAAGTATTAATGTGGAAAATGTACACAAAGCTATTATTTAATATGACTTATAGTCACATATAGATAAACCCCTTTGTTGACAGGTTCAGATGCAACTTTAGCTTTGAAAAGGTAAAGGTTCCTACTAATGAAAAGTTTATAAGCTACAAAAATGCAGTTTGTAATTCTGTTTCTCTGCCTCTGCCCCTTCTTTCTCTAAAATGAAAGAAGAGAGTTGTTAGGTCTGACAGGTCTATTTAGGGGTGATCTCCTGGCTGTTGCAGCTAGAGGGACACAACTGCAGAAGAGTCAGGATTGCATTAGGAGAGCATGAGACAGCTCCTGCCACATGTGTGCTTCCAGACAGCTCCTGTGAGCCCATGGGAGAACAGGCAGGTGGGCTGTGCAGAGTATCCCTGAGGATGACTTAGTTTAGACAAGGCATTCTAGGAAAGGTTAATGGTGTTCATCATAATTTCCACTTTCCTCACATTACTTTTTCTATTACTTCAGTCTTATTGCTCATCTCTCCACTCCTCACCTCTGTCCTATTTCAAAGAAAATCCCAGTTTTCCTGTGTACTGATATTTAGCTTCAAACATAAATTACAACCAATTGATTTCATTAAGCATGTTCTATTCTGCTCCTCTATTGGTGCATGGTCTTGGTATCAAGCACCAGACCAGTCTCTCCAGTTTGTTTTGCACTCACTTCCCTGATGAAGAGTTCTGTACTAGTGTGAGTGCATAAATTAAATTCCTCCCTCTTCCAAGTCTGGGGGATTTTTTGCTTAATTAGGCTTAAGTTCAGGAAATTTTTTAATAAGTTAAATCATAGAAAGAGTACCAGTTAAATATTTAATCCTCTGTACTTGCATGGAATAACTTGCTGTGTTACGCTTCACAAAGCAGGATATGATGATGTTGACACTGACCTTTCAGTCTACTGATGTGACTAATGATTAAAATAT
The DNA here is from genome assembly GCF_000695815.1 of Acanthisitta chloris. Taxonomy (NCBI): domain Eukaryota; kingdom Metazoa; phylum Chordata; class Aves; order Passeriformes; family Acanthisittidae; genus Acanthisitta; species Acanthisitta chloris. The sequence goes on along the minus strand of NW_008687239.1, from coordinate 5,475 downwards.
TAAGCCTACTGCCTTTAAAACTGGGGAATAAAGAACATATTTGACTGTTTATAATATTAAATTGCTCTTTCTTTTCACAAAAAATTCTTCTATTAAAATGTCTGCAAACCCTTGCATCTGAGGTGATCAAAGCAGATGAAGTGACTCTTTCTTACTGAAGAATTCATCCTTTGCCATACTCTGGAGAGACAGAAGTCCTGGGTTTTTTGTTTTTGGTTGTTGTTTTTTTTTCCTAAGTTGTTTAATTACTGCACACAGTGAAGAGAAAGTTACGCTAAGAAAATAGAAACTGTGCAATACCTGCAGTGCAATTCAAGGACTGTAAAATAGGCCAGTTCAGACCTTGGTTTTAGTGAGGTCCTTGCTAAAGTTCTTCAGTCTTTCACCTGATTCAGAGCTGCAGAACAGTTTGAGTTTGATGCTGCTGCCTAGCAGAAAACAAATGTAGTTTGGGGTATGTCCTACTCACATAAGCCTTATTAATTTAGCTTTCCCTTCTTAATTTAAATTTCAGTTGTTCAGCTTACTGAGTAGATTTGGATAATAATGCAACCATAAAAATCATCTGATATGGTAAAACCTGATGCTTAATTTGGAGAGTGCACTCAAGTGAGAAGTGTTGAAGTCATATATTGTATGTGCTGAAAGACTCCTACACTTGAACTGAAAGAAAATACTCTTTGTATATTGGTTTTGATCTTTCATCTTATTTTGTTAACTGAGGATTTAAAAAAAAATCACAAGAAGAATGAAATTATTTGAATGGTTTGGAATCTTTTCCAATTGGTAATTCCTACAGTCTTGTTTTTTTCAGTTTGTAGACCATGTGCAGTCACAGTCTATATATTGTCCAACTTACTGTAGTTTGCAGAGAAAAAATTAAGCACTCACAGAACGTTCAGTTGCTGTTTTGTTTAGTTTTCTTAGGGAAATCTATCAAGTACTGCAATTCTTTAAAGGCTGTAAAGAGATTCATGTTTTCAAATTAAATCTGTATTTTCTGTAATAGGAAGTTAAGTGGTTTTGTGCAGTAGGGTAGGCATATATATATTTATATGCTAGGAGTAGCCATTAGTACTATAGTGTAGTATGAAAATTTCTGGTTATCTTAACCAAGTACATTTTGTTATTTTTAATTAGAATTATTGCCTGAAATATTGCATAATTTTAAATAAATTCATAGTGAGAGCAGGTCACTGTGTTGTGCTTTTCTATGATTTACATCCCTTTTCCAATTATTTCCTTCTGGAGAAACAACTAACATTTGAAGGTCAATTAAAAAATAAGGTTGTATTTCACAAATGTCCAAGAAACGTTTAGGAGCACTTGAAGTGAGAACTCATGATAAACTGATGGTTTCAAAGATCTAGAAGGAATTCAAAACAAATTTGCATTTCTAACTCTATCAGCTTTTCAGACATTGCACAGATCCTTGTTAGGAGCAGAATGAATCAGATGATCTTTAGCAGTTGTATTACATGTAGAATGTTTTACAGCTCGGCATAAAGGAAAGTCTGAACTCAGGAAACTCTAATGCTCTACATTTTCTTCCAATAGTGTTTCTCCAACAGAACAAGTTAGAGATAAAACACGTCTAATAGCAACAGAAACCTGTGTTAAAATAAAAGCAAAGACACTGCTTCTTCACCTCTAGTCTTCATAAGTGAGAATTGTACAGGATACAATACCTGTAATCACTGAGGTAGTGCTTCAGGCTTTCAAAAGTTCATGTACTCAACATGAACTGACAGGAGGTGTTCAGTGTCTTTGTCTTCATACTGCACCAAACCTTTCAGGTTGGAAGTGCTGATATTTTGCTTGTGAGAGTATTGTGAAATGCCACATTTATAAAAGGTTATGTGACTATTGCTAGACCAGAAACCAACAAAATTAGAGCATTAAATTGTATATTTTTTAAGGAATCAGAATCTATTTTTTAAGTGGTCACACTGGCAAGATAAAACCTCTGGAAGATGCTCAAATGAGTACTCAGATTGGCTAATTAATCCCTTGCCACCTAGACTCTATCTCAAAATTTGAGGTTAAATTCTCCCGTTGCAGGTAATAATGTCATTTTTTTCCATCATCTGGACAGCCTTGCTGAGGTAACCAATACCCTCTCAACAAGTATTTTGAGATAGAATTATGCAAACATATTAGAAACAGTGTATTTTTGTGGTGTATCCTCTCCCTCCATCTCTTCTTGAGCCATCTAAAAATGACTAATGTTTTATTCGTATTATTAAATCAGGAAAATTTAATTGTAATTAGTTTCTTTTTGTCTGAATTATTTTCTTCTCTGAGTTGTATTAGGTAATTGCATAGACTTTTTACTGCATCCTCTCACTATAAAGAGAATTTCTTTACTACTTTTGATGACCCAGAGTTGGCCAAAGAAATTGCCTACATGAAAGATTCTGTTCTGTTGCCTTTCCTTACTATCAATCCACATTTAAAAATTGCTGATAAATAAACCTAAAAATTATTCTCAGTAATGTTAATCAAGCAGGAGATAAATAAATCCAGCAGTGGCCTCTACCTGCAGATAGCTTAGAATTATTTACATGGGGCAGGTAGTAGTGTGACAGTCCTGGATGTACAGTGTTCCTGTGGAGCTGGGAATGAGGAATGTGTAGCAAAACTCTCTGTTGGAACAACTTGAAGAATTCTGTGAGAAACATTCTTATCAGCACCAAATTGGAAATTAAAATTAGAAGGCAGGTAATGACTAAAGAACCTGTCTTAGACTTTGAAGATAATTAAACATGAAAAGATATTCCAGATTTACTTATGAAAAACTTCAAATTCATGCAGTAATTTTAAGTGGGCCATTGCCTGGCTGCAAAGTAAAACCAGACATTTATATGCAGAGAAGGAAGATGGCTCTCCAGAATCATTGCACCAAAAGCAGTAAATGCATGAAAACAACAGATCTGTGGAGAGAAACCTTAAAAATTGCTTTAAGTAATGGTAAGCATAAGACTGGTTGTCTTCTCCTGTAAATATTACTGCTGTCTGCAGAGTGGAAAGGACTCAAGACTATATAAAATCAAGCAGAGTGCTTAAAACAGGTTTGTGCAACTTCAGATAAGTTTGTTAAACTCCTGCTTATATCATTATGGTTTGGGTGACAGAAATGAATCCTCCTTTTGGATATGGTTGGGAAGTCAAGAAATCCATTTGAGATGGGAAAGTATTCAATTAGACTTTGTCTAGACAGACAGGCTAAAATCTATCACTGCCTGCAGTTTTGGGGTTTATGTTGCTTTTCCCTGTTTCATTCCTGTGCTTAATTTTCTCAGTGATTCTTAGCTCTCATAGAGGCAGTAGCCAAAGTTTGCTTTGGATCCCATCATGGAGACGTATGTTGTGAGGTGTAACCATTCTCCTAAAGCTTTGATTGCATAGTTTGCATGTATACTTGTGTCAAAAATGAAATTGGGATTTAGCCTCAAGAGTTGTTGAAAATACGGTTGGTTAGATTATGATGAACATCATCATTGCCATAGAATCATAGAAGGGTTTGGGTTGGAAGGAACCTTAGAGGTCATCAAGTTTCAAATGCCTGTGAACACAGTTGCATAACTTTGAAGTTGGAACATTGAAAGCACATCAGGTTTTCACAAAATAATTAGCTACAGAGCTCTGCAGGTCATTTTTCTGAATTTATCCAAATCTGTCTGTTTGCTTAGCACTTGTCCTTAGAGCTATTGTTATGGTCAGATAAGAATTTGCACACTTTCTGAACCTGCCATTGCAATCTCTTGTTATCAAAAGAACTAATGCAGTCTTTCTTACATCAGTCAAGTTTTACATTCATTAAAAGTTGAAAGGCTTTCCTGCCTTCTGCATTGAATCTGAAATCTCTTCTCAGAGCTGTGTATGATGTAGTTTTCCACAGGTTTTATTTACAGCCTGGTCAAAGTGCCAATATTTTCTTACAACTGAATGCTTCTCTCACTTGCATGTGTTAGGGTTTTGTAAATAACAATACACTTTTGTTGCTATTTTGGGAGCAGTGAGACTTCATGGATTTTTTTTGTTTTCTTGGGTTTTGTTGGCTTGTTTTGGGGGTGCAAGATAATATACAAGGCAACTTCTTTCACAAATTTGTGACATAAACAAGATGATCATAATTTCAGTGTTGCAGGCTTTTATTTTGAAATCATTGTAGAAGAATGGGTTTAAAAGGAGCTGATAATTTAATCCATGGTGGGTTAACTAGAGACAGGCCTGAAAATTATTGGCCAAAAATTAATAAAGTCCTCTGTCATCTTAATAAAATGAAGCAGACACCATGTTCTGTATCTAACTGTTCCTACAGACCTGTTATGTCAAATCCTTTGGACAGTTGGTCTCAGACAGAGTGGACTTGGCTATGATAAAATAAATCTATTTCAGTCATTAATAAGAATCTCTTCTTCTTTCCCTTAATCTGTGAAATTCTTGGGTAACAAACATCCTAGTGTTAGATCAGCCTTTGTTTTAGATGACTTACCATTTTGATAAAGCAGCTGAAGCAGTTTTTTTTTAATTTAGCAAAGCCTTTGTTCTTTCCAGTGAGCAGTATAGTCACTTAATGTCAAGAGATAGATTAAGAACAAATTATCTTGAATTTGAAAATTAATTTGCTGGAATTTCACAGAGAAATATTGCTATTCTTTCACTTACCAAAGCTATTAACATAGTTTTGATGAGTCAACATTCACTAAGATAAATTGTCCAACTCTGGAGCCCTCAGCACAGAAAAGTCATGGGCCTCTTGGTCCAGAGGAGGCCACAAAACTGCTCCAGGGGCTGGAGAACCTCTGCTATAAGGACAAGCTGGGGTGTTCAGCCTGGAGAAGAGAAGGCTCCAGGAAGACCTTAAAGACCTTTTCAGTACCTAAAGGCAGATCACAGGAGGGCTGGGGACAAACTTTTTAGTAAAGCCTGTTTAATAGGACAAGGAGTAATGGTTTTAAAGGAAAAGAGGGTAGATTTAGACTAGATATAAGGCAAAAAGTTTCTCACTGAGAATGGTCAACCACTGGAACAGGTTTCCCAGAGAGGTGGTAGATGCTCCATCCCTGGAAAGATTCAAGGCCAGATTGAATGGGACTTAGAGCAACCTGATCTAGTGGAAGGTGCCCCTGCCCATGGCAGGAGGGTTGGCTACATGACCTTTAAGGTCCCTTCCAACACAAACTATTCTATGATTTGTTTTGTCAGCAGTTTCCAACTGTAGCTAAAACTAGACCCGACTTTAATCTAGTTCAGGAATAAGATTGAATTTTCCTTCCTACTCTCTATCACATCATATGCCACTGGGGATTACTGCATTGACTTTGGAATACAGAGTTATGCAAGCCTGCAAGTTGAAGGGGCATGTGCCCCCATAAAACTTCAGCTGTGCCAATGCCATGGGTAACACTTGTCTTCAAATCGGAGTATTTATTTGCTTTAAAGCTGTTTCTCTCTCTCTCTCTCTCTCTC
>NW_008687238.1:3628-5020 GCF_000695815.1 Acanthisitta chloris | reverse complement strand
ATAGCACTTGTGTTCGAGTCCCTTCACTGGCGTCGTTGTTCTTCTCTGAACCCACTCCAGCACTTCAATGTCCGTCCTGAACTGAGGGGCCCAGAACTGAGCACAGGATTCAAGGTGTGGCCTCACCAGCCCCGAGTCCAGGGGAAGAATCACTTGCTTGGCCCTGTTGATCATGCTGTTCCTGATACAGGCCAGGATGCCATTGGCCTTCTTGGCCACCTGAGCACACTGTTGGCTCATGTTCAGCTTCCTGTCTATCCTATTTTAGAGATCCTTATTCGAAGCTACAAAGAGGATTGGGGTATTTGAAAAGGGTTTGCTATCTTCGGCGCTTTTGGTCCTTTCAGGCTTCACCACTAACCATTCACCACAAGCATTAGGCAAATAACTGGCTTAGCTGACCAGCTAGGATAAACTGTAATAACTGCTTAGATTTAAAAAATAATGATAATTAAAAGAAAGTTGGTGCCATAGTATTTAACATCAAAAATTGCAGCGAATAATCACAGTGATATTTTCACAGCTTCACAAATAAATACCTAAATACTTTCCAAAAATACATAAAAAGGCATTTTTAAATTTCTGTTTCATTCGTACTTTCAGAAAATATTTGCTATGTATATGTGTGTGCATGTCTTATTTTAAACCTGACAGTGCTTCTGTCCTCATCAATGAAGTATTCAGTGAAACATGGCACAGTCAATAAAAGAAGTATCTGTACTTCTTTCCTGTGTCATACACTAACTTTTAGATGAATTTTATCTTTTTGTCCAATTCTTTCTGGATAATTTTATTGGACAATACCAACAGAGATGAAACAATGTGTTTTTCAGTCCTCTGACCATTTTCTGAGGGCGACAAGAGAGCATCACCAGATTAATTTGTGAAAGGAATTATCCTTTTTTCCAGTAGTGAAAATATTTCATGGTCACAGTAAACTCTTAGAACAAGGATGAACAGTGAGGGAAACATTACTTTATGTTTGAGTACTTTGTGAATAATTTAAATGTTATGCTATTTCCTTCATGTCTGCAGACTTTTGAGCCATGGAGGCTAAGCCATCTGTGCAATCCACTGGACAGGAACTCGGTTTGAAAGAAGTAGGTTTCTGGATATTTAATTTTATATCCTCCACATTCCTTTAATATAACAGTAAAATAAAACTCTCCTGCTTCCCTTAGGCAGAATACCTGCAGGTCTTTGTGGAAGCTTTCCAATATTAAGGACTACAAGGGAAGAACCTTAATGAAAATAAAATTTCTATGTTACTGAGGAAGTTCTTTATTAATTTCCATTTTGGGGAACCAGAAAATTATGTTGTTTCACAAAGAGGTGTTTATGAGGTATTGGGTGCAGCAGGATTATTGAAGTTTATAGGCAGATCAGATCCAG
>NW_008687238.1:298-3611 GCF_000695815.1 Acanthisitta chloris | reverse complement strand
AATCAGAATTTTTGCACACATGATCTAAAATTTCTGTGGTTTCTGCAGATCTAGGTAATTATTTCTTCATTAAAAAGATATTTAAAACTTCTGAAGCCACTTAACTTCTTGTACACTGTAATTAGAAAGTTGCAACATCAAATGTACAGCAAAGTACACCTATTGATGCACAATTTGCTGCTGATTCACAGTAAAGAGAGAGGTAGCTGTTTCTGCTGCCAGGTGGAAACCTGAGAGTACACAAGGAGTGAAATGCACCCTAAATAGATTTAATGGTCCTCTCTGTGATGTGAACCAGAGAGGGATCCTTCAGGCTGCTTAAATTAGGCAACAGGAAGTCAGAATGAGGGTGCTGCCCTGAGCAGAGTGGTATGAGAAGGTAGAATTAGGCATCTAAATCATCTGGTTTTGAATTTAGCTACCTACATTTAACCTCTATTTTATTTTTGGACCTACCATATTGATTTGGAAATTGCCTTTACCATCTAATCTTGAATAAAATGTACCTTATCCATGTGATGGGGTTTTTATAAGGTGATGGACAAACTGCTGTTGTAATTTTTAAGTATCCAAGGAAATATTATGCAATCTAAGTTTATAAAAACTTTGTACTTTTAGTGCCACACTTTCAAGGCAAAAAAAGTTCATTGGTACAGAATGTCTAAGACTAAATTGGTGTTCACATGTTTTTTTAGTGATATCTACCTTTCTTGCTGGATGCATAGGTTCACATTCTGAAGAGCATATGGATGCCAACACACGTTATTTCAGAAACAAATGAACTTAGTGGTTTCATAGAATAACTTCAGCCTGAATAAAATTTCCAATGTATGCCCTTAAATGCACCTAAAACAAAATCTACCAAATTCACACATTAATTAAAAAAGACATGATATCTAATAACTCCTTGTGTAAAAAAAATCTGTCCTACTGTAATTATGTGGTCTTGACTATGTGCTTTGAGAAATTTGTGGTCTAAAAGTAAGAAATTAAAAGTAACTTGATTTAAAAAAGGAAAGATCAAAGGAGGGGTGGATGCTACAGCTGTAAGCCCATACAGACTTCCTATCAGAAGTACTCTTTTCTCAGTGGATGAACTGTCTGAAGGTGACTTTTCTTAGTGAATGGAGAGAGATACTTATTGTTGAGCAGAATTGCCTGTTCCATTTTAGTTCTGTGGCTTTCTTTTGATGGACTTCAGCAGATTGAGCTCTTATGGAATGATATATTGTGAAAAACTCAAGGGGAGGCAAGAAGCAAATTCATATCTCTCACTGAAAGCTGAAGGTCTGTGTTTGCAGTGAAGTAAAACTAAGTACTACTTTCTGAACTTGTGAGTGTGGATGGATGTGAAGGTGTAGCCAGACTGCAATGTGGTGGGAATTTCATTGAGCTAGTCCTTCTAAGTACTCGTCATTAGTTGAGCTGGTCATTGCTAACCAGCAAAAAGCTATCTATGCAATTGTGGAGCTGATTACACTTTGGAGGGAACTCTGATTACACTCCTTCCAGCACCTGAACGAGTGTGTTCTGAGGCAGTGCAGCATTGCACATTCATCAATGGTGTACATGGAAATCATTTTCCCATAACAAGTGTGTATTACAAGTTCCTGTTAGAAATTCCAAGCTGCAGTTAAGCTCCTGCTTTATGTCAAAGAGCAAACTTTAGACAATAATGTTTAAGGCTCTTCCAAGTTCCGGTGCTGTCTTAGGTTCACCCTGAAGGGCACGCTGAGAAATACTAATGAACAACCTGATGCATTTCACTATCAGTCAGAGTGATTTTTCTACCATTTCCTTATCTCTTTTTTTGTTCCCTTAAGCAGTTACTCCCTATCAGGTCATATGTTCACTTCAAATAAATATGGGTCTTTCTGGATCACCAGTCTTAATCTTCCCCAGTCACTTTCCTGGGTCATTTCTCTCTGTGCTGATTTCCCTTGAAAATAATAAGTCCTCTTTTGATACAGTGCTGAAGTTAACACCCTCCACACACACACACACACACGCACACACACACTTCACTACTAACTTTTTATGTCCAAATTGAACAGAAGGAACAATTCTTGTATCTTTCAGTTAAAAAATAGTATTTAATGTTTGCATACATTGAGACTTTTCAGTAGCATCATCCATGACCTTTTCTGCAGTTCCTGGAATTCTTCTTTGCCATTGCTTGGAATGTTTTTCACAAGAGGTCGCTTTTTTCCTCCATACTTTCAGAGCTGAACTCATGACATCTGGCTATTGCCTTGTGTTGTGCATCTGCTTCACATAGACAGCATGAAGTTTACACGGCGTCTCTCTTTGCTACCCTGTATCAGATAAAAATATTTTTAATTGCAAATTCCATAGCAAATATGTTAATAGTTTTTAATTTTGGCTAATAAATCTGCAGCCAATTTTGCTAGTTTAACAGGAGAGGGTGAAAGAAGACTCAGCAGTGGCGAGGTTAAATTTGACTTCTGAGATGGGTATCTGAGTAAAAAATAAGTTTGGTGAATGAAGACAGAATTTGTCACATATTTCCTAGAGAGAAAAAGCTCTACCCTACCAAAATAATTTTATGCAGTGCAAACATTACTTACAAAAATAAGAATGAATTGTGGGTTAAAATCAACAGGTGGAGATGTCACTTATAACCCAAGTGCTCCTGGGCTAGAGCAACTGCTCAGATGGAGTTCTCTTATTTCTTGAAGGATGTGAACCTGCATTTTCCTGATGAATGTCTTGTAGTGTGCTTTGGAGAGAGAGGGAAGAGGCAGGAGAAGAGTCTTTTCAGGTCTCTCACTGAATCCCTACTGCTTTGAATAAATAATTAAGCTTTCACACCTCTCAGGCAAATGTTCTCACCACAGCTGACACAATCACATGTCTGTTCTCACCAAATGTTTCAGTATTTTGTGGAAAAGAGGAGCATTAAGGTGTCAGAACAATCACAGTGCATTGATAAAATGAGTTTCACCCATGCATACAGAACACATCCAGATGTGAATCTGTCTTCATTTTCCAGTTTTATTGGTTATTACTGAAAGACGGAAACTTGCCTAACTCACCTCATGTTTGGGTGAGACATATGAGTGCTGGTGTTTGTCCTGGTGGAGATATAATTATTTATGCAGCAAGGAATGGATATGACAAGAAGGGCAGAGCTCCAGATACGGTACAGTGGTTCATCTCTCACAGCCACAGGGGGAAGATGAATTGGTTTAACCTGAAAACACTAGTGACTGTACTGTTGTCTATCCCCACTGAATGCCGGGAATGAGAACTGTGAATTGACGCTGTATTTTATATCAGGACATTATGTGCT
>NW_008687238.1:0-276 GCF_000695815.1 Acanthisitta chloris | reverse complement strand
CCTGCTACACAAGATATGATTAATCTGTCAGCTAAGAAATCCTTTCCCAAACTGCTGACCTCACCTGGGATGGTCCATTGCTGCCTCCTGTCATCTCTCATGTTCCAGACTCTGGATATGGTGTTGCATATGCTCATCAGCTCTCCCAGAACCATTCCTGGGAATCTGTCTTCCATGATTCAAGGAACATTTTCTGGTTTTAATACAAAACTGATTAACAGTACTCATGTCTTTTTTGAAAAGGAAACTCTTCATAGAATCATAGAATTGTAGAAT
>NW_008687237.1:0-1062 GCF_000695815.1 Acanthisitta chloris | reverse complement strand
GTAAAAGAGTAATATATAATATTATATATTATATTATTTGCATAAAATATATATAATTATTATGGAACCACAGAATATTCAGGCTTGGAAGAGACCCACAATGGTCATCAAGTGCAACTCTTGGCCCTGCCTTGGACATCCCCAAGATTCACATCATTTGCCTGAGACCATTGTCCAAAATTATTAAACATTTAAATTTTTTATCTATCCATCTATAGATAAATATTCAAGTGTACTTTTGTTGCCTTGATGAAGAACTGCAACTAAATCCATCTTCTTTCTTTCTTAGTAAAGAAACTGAAAAAAAAGAATTCTTTAATGTCACAATTAAGCTTGCTGCAGGAATTAAAATCTATACTGGTCCTTTGCTGGCTTTATTTCTGTTCTGGAAAGTCTACAGTATTTTCTTCAACAAATAAATACATATATGCCAATTTTACTTTTTTCCCTGAATTCACATGACAACAAAAAAAAAATGGTGATTTTGATTTTAGGATTAAAGTCAGAAAAAGTTTTAAGGGAAGCATGAAGAGGAGTCAAAGAGAGTCATGAAGATAATAGAAACAAAGTAAATGCCTTGCTATATTCAATAAGAGTTCTAAAATTAAAAGTGAATTGCAAGGAGTAGGAACAATATTCCCTTCATAGCACTTCATTAAAAACTTATGAGTTATTTTCTGTTTTGATACACTAATACTCAGGCATTTTAGTGTTGTGAAAAGTAAGAAATATGTTTCTTTAATAAGAAACTTGTATACTGCTACGTTAAGAAGAATATTAACAGACTATGAAAATATCAAGTGATGGAAAAAAAATAAAAGTGAAGCTCTTTATAATCTTAATTTTCAGTAGAAACTCCAGTGAACTGTAAACATTGCATAGCAGTAATAATCTCTTTTAGCTGCATGAGTGCATACAAGCATAATAGAGAGATGTAATATCTTACTAGAAGCCCCGGCACAAAAATGGTTAGGATTTAACTCATCTCACTGACACTGCCAACAGTATAGAAATCCCAGGTTTAAAATGCTATCTGATTTTACCTATTTATTTATTTATTTA
>NW_008687236.1:28183-66378 GCF_000695815.1 Acanthisitta chloris | reverse complement strand
TTTTAATATATATATTTTATATATACATAAGACAATCAATTTACATGCACTTAAGTCTCATTTGCACTTGTTGAGGACCAGGTTTTGTTATTGTGATAAAGAAGGTGGGTGGGTTTGCTAGGTAAACAGATATGAGTACAAGAGACCCTAAAACTTTGGTTTGGATATTTCTTAAAATGTATGAATAGTCTATATTTTAACATAATTTATTAAACTACAGTATATTTTATGGAATTTAGGTAGTATAAATGTGAGCAAAATACAGAGTAAAAAGGAGATCTGCAATAAAAGTTAATACTGGTAAGCAAAGAGGCAAGTTAAAATGAAGAAAAACATTGTGACTTGCACATATAAAAGTGAAGTGATATGGTAAATTATCAGAGAATATGAAGGACACCTTGGGAAAGAGCTGTTGCCAAAAGAAAATTTAAGCAAACTAACAGACCCCAATTGCACCAAGCCTGAGAGTGACAGGAGAACAGCAGATTGTCTTCAGTTTTTCTCTGGCTGTCTCTGTCTTCTACAAGCTCCTGTTGTCTTCTGTCCTTTCCACAAACTGGGAATTAGTAAACAAAGTATTATCTCACACAAGGGAGAAGCAACCTGACATTATCTAAAATGAAGAAGAGGGGAGCCTGAATGAATTAACAGTGATGAGCTGAAGGCATGGTGCTTGCAGATGAGTTTAACAGTTGGGTTACTTAGCAGTGTATATGTGTATGTATAGCAATGCAGCTAGAGGCATGATCACCTGGGGATTTACTGGAGTTTAACTCATAGAAGATTGCTCTGACAACAGGTTGGTCTGGATCAAGTATTTGTCTTGCAGGTAATACAGAATGTCACGGGTAACTCATTAGAGTGATAATGACCAGGCTTGTTAATTGGAGATAAAGTTCAGTGAAGTGTGTGAATGCACAGGTCTGCCATCCTCCCATCTCAGGGTACCCATCTCCATGCTTTATGGTGCCTTGCTGTGCTCCAGCTAACAGCCAAGAAACAGCTATTAGCTTACCATTATAACTAAAATCAATATGGGATGAGAATGAACAATACACTGTGGGACTCATTATTTGTCTTCCAGATGCAGGGGGTGAGGAAAATATGGGAGTTACTGTTTACCTTACAATACTTGTGTTCTGGTGGCCACAGTCCAGGCCCTGACTAATGGTTTTGAAATGCTGAGGACAGAAGTTAAACAGGCATCTACATCCCAGACCCCACTAGGGAACCTCTGAATAGTGCACAGAGGGTGAGAAGCAAGGGAAGCACTGAAACTTGAAGCCTGGCCAAGAGCATAAAACCCAGAGGACTTGTGGCTATTGCAGGTAATAACAAAGGGATGGTGTCCATAGGAGGGTAAAAGAGACAGTTCAGGGAAGGGCAGGTCATGAACACAGAAGACTGAGGAATCAGAATGTCTGCTGCACATTCGGTCACGGCTTAGGGAAGGCACAGTGACTGAGCAATGGATCTGCACTGGGACATGCCAATACAGGTGTCTCAGTCATTGCTGCACAGGACCATGCAGAAGAATGATGGTTGGTGCAAATAGAAGCCCTGAAAAGCTGTAAGTGCCTGTTGAGGAACTTAACGGGTAAGAACATTAGAAAACTTGGCAAATACTGCTGGGAGTTTATTTTATAGTTTTATTGAAGAAAGTTTCCCAGGTTTCCAGAATGCCATGCTCATCTCATACTGTCTAATTTTTTATTATGTAACAAAGATTATCTGAATCTTGGTGTAATTATTCAGTATAAAACAAATGTAGAAGAACAATATGCAGGAGCTTGGGACAAATGGAAGTCTGGTTTGTTTTAATTTTTAGGTTTGTAAGAAACCAAGTATTGTAGCTGTAGTATATGAGTAGTGAGGAGAAATTCAAAGAGAAAAAGTAGTAAACATCAGAAATGGATGCATTGTATTAGGCCATGAATGAAGAATTATAGCCTGTGCTGGGAGTATAGACAGCTCTCCCATTTAAATCAAATGGCTAAAGGTTTGAATTTTCTACATAGTACTTTCTGTCAGAATTCAGCTTGAGAAAACATCACTGTCAAAAGTCCTGGCAAGAAAGTTTCCTTGCTTTTCTTCTTGCAGAGGTTTTACTGTATGTGTTATTTACACCTGCCAAAGCCAGGCACAGTTTGCTGGCCATGTGCAAAAGGTAGGCTTAGAGGCAATCTTCCTGTCTTGAGGAGATAGTATAGAGACAGACAAAATGGGAAGGGAAGGGAGAGGGGTAGTACATGGCTATCAATCATCATCACATTTATCAGCACAATGTTGTGATAATAAATGACATATTAATTCTCCCTTTTTGGCAGAGTAATATTATTCAGGGTATATAAAGACAAGAAAAGGGGAAAATTTGTAGGAAACAATAGGGGAAGAGAGGAAGATAAGAAGGGCAGTTGTGGAGCACAGCAGAGGTGAAGGCACTGAGATGAGTGGAAGAAGCTTGGATCAAACACCAGTTGTCAAGGAGTCCAGTCAGAATTGAGAAAGTACTTTCAGTATCAGCAGTTCCTGCTTTAGCTTTTTCTACAGCTGCTGTGCTGGTGTCGGTGCCAGATTGTTGCCACCATGCAGTTTATTTGCAAAGCTCATGTGGCTTGAGGCAGAGGAGATCACCTCTGTGGGACACACATTGCCTTTGACAGCATGGTATGCTGCAGGATGGAGGAAGGGGCTGTGGCAGGTGGGTCTCCCACCCTCTCCTCTCCTCCAGACTGAGCCCTTGAGAAGCTGTTCTCCCAGCCTGAGTGAGAAAGGTCAAGGCTTTAAAGCATACAGAGTATATCTTGCACTTGAGCAAAAAGCATGGCATGGTATGCAGGATTTATAAATGTTACAAAAGTAAATGAACTCTTTTTATATCCAATGTATTAGAAGTTTATCTATAGGACTTAAACTCAAATTGAAGTTGCGAAGATGCATCTGCTAATGATATGATAGGTGTCATTGCTGCAACAGCAATGTGGTAATTGCAGCAGTCCTAAGAAAAAAATTATTTCATGAAAAGTTTTGAGAAGTTCAACTTAGTAGCCAGGAAAATTACTAAAAAGTCAACGTTCCTGAAAGTCTCGCCTAATTAGACCTCAGTAGACACCTTAGTCAAATGACAAACAAAAATGCTGCCTGTTTCAGGACTGGCAGCTTAGGGCTTCTCAATGCATATTCCTAAGCTATGTATTTTGTCTCTGACAAGCATTTACCATATAGAAACAAGTTTGGGTTTTTTTGCTAGAATTGTAAATTCAATTAAATCATTATAACCCTTAAAACTGTGATCTCATTCAGAGGCAAGAAGGTTTGTTCAACTTACTGCATATACAGGATAAAACATACAGTAGAAATCTAGCCCTTGACATTTATTATAAAAGATTAAATTAATTTAAATGTTTTAGATTTTTTTTATTAGGCTCAAAATATAGATATTAGTTTGTTGGATCTGTATTTTTAAACTCTGGCAAAGAACATGCCTTGTTTTAGGACAGCTAATTAGGGACAAAACTAACAACAGTAGAACTATAACTTTTGTTAGAAATACAATGTCAATGTTTGAAAATTTTCAATAAATGTTGAAATTTTTTTAAATTATATAGAACTCTGGTCCTTAAGGCTATTTTTTTAATTTGAGGAAAATATACCTTTTAAAAACAGTTGGAAAAGAGAAAAATTTAAAAAAGAAAAAACTTTTTTTAGTTTTTTTGTCATGTAAAGAGTGATGGCACAGCTGATTAAAAAATAACAAAAAAAGTTAATTCTGACATATTTTTACCTTGAAAACTGGGTGAACTACCTCAATATCTAAAATTAACTAGATTTTTGTCCCTCTGTGTAGCTTTAGTGCTTTTTAGGATTGTTTTGAGGACAGCGAAGATAAGAGACACAGAATGGCTGCAGAGAGGAAGAGGTGCTTACAGACAAACTCTGTTATGAGTTATTGGCTTCATATTCCTCTGATGCAGTAAATGCCAGCAAACAAAAGATGCTGGGCAGAGGCAGCCTGACTTCCTAGAAAAGAACTGAAAGGCACTTCCACCACAGCATTGATCTTCCCAGTTCATGAGTCTAAACAGCCCTTCCCTTTTCCACTGCAAGATCAACCAAACGGAAAAGAAAACCAAACTGTCCTGAGGCAAAGCAACTTTCCAAAAAACTGAAAATAAAGTAATTTTAAGGAAAAAAAAATCCATGAAACTTACCCTGAGCAGAAATCTTCCCCTTCAGGGGAAGGAGTGATGTGATAGTTTGATGAGACTTCACTGGTTTTAGTGGTTTGGTATTGGCTAGCAAAGGCAAGACTGATAGTGTGAGGCAGAAGAGAGGGAAGGAGGAGGTAAGTCCTACTTAGGAAAAAAAAGCATGATGGTTTTATACAAAAGATGCTTCTATGTTCAACTTGCCTTTTTTGAAGGCTGGCATCATTATTTTGTCAAAAAATATATAGTGTTTACTTCGTTTATAGGTGAAGAGTATTGTTTTCCTTCAGATCTTTCATATATTGCAATGAGTTCCTGTATTACAAAGCTTATTTTGACCTACTTCATGTTCCTGAGTCAGTAGGTGAATGGCTCTTAATAACCACATGAACCAGCCTGGCATGCAGGGCACCAAACTGGTGTCATGGCATAGGGCAACAAGGCCAAAGTTGAGCTCATGAAAAATCACACCCATATGGGTCTGTCAGCATCAGAGTTGTGCCCTCTTGTCTGAGCAGGGAGACACATGCTGATAACCTCTTCTACATGCATCTTGCTCTTCTCCTCCAGAAGTGAACAATGGACTGCACCACTCACTCAGCTTATTCACCATGTCTTTAATGGCTGCCTTGCATTGCTTATGGACAAAATCATTCTGCTTGTCCACGTGGGGCATACTGCTCTCCTGGGGAGCCTAGTCAGAGTTTTTTATTAAACCATGGGTGCACATGTCCTCTTCCTTTCCTGAAGAGACCCCATCTCATGTGCTGTGTGAAGGCTGGGTTGTGCCAACTTTCTCAGCATGGTCCAGCTGATGGCTCAACTCCCATGGCCATGCCATTGTGCAAGCAGCTCCTTTGAGATGCACCTGTCAAGGGGAAAGTAGAATGCATCTCTCCAGATTATTTCTACCTTGGGTTTCCTTATAACAAAACGAAGCTTGCGAGTTGGACCAAAGCTGACAACTCTACGTCTCTGAGAATAGGTCCAAGACCACCGACCACCTTGTGTGCTGAGCATTTTACCATCACTTCATCAGGACGAGATGGAGTCCCCTTGGTCATGACTGGACTTGGATCAGGATGCTTCAGGTGAAAGGTCATGGGTTTTGAAATTGGCTTGACAAAGTGCCCTGTTCTCATCACCTTCCTAATTAGTCAGTCTGTCTAAACCCTTCCTTCTCAAAATCAACTCCTCCACCTCCTTAGCTGGCCAAAGCCAGCACCTGCCCTCACTTCTAGCAGTTTTTAATTCACAGCCCCAAAGTCTTGTTTCAATCAGTCCAGGGTTAAGTTGCTGCATTTTCCAGGCAATAGATCAAAAATAAAGATTGACAAATGAATTTAGCATATGACCATCATGCATCAGTTATTAAAAAAAATAAATGGCTGGAAGGTCCATCCACAGCTTGTTAGCCTTGACCATGTGGGAAATGGAATTTAAATTACCACATGGCTTTAGGAGCAGTTTGTAATCCCAGTACAGCGAAGTCATATGTTTTTCATGGGATGGGAACAGCAGATAATAAGAGTTTCTGCAGTTAGTATGATATCAAATGTGATGGCAAGATAGTCTTTAAAGTATTATTGTCAGAGATGGAAATGTGCAGATGCAAAAACAGCAGTTTTACCTTCCTGAGAGAAGACACTGAAGAACTACCATCAGCTTTGCATTTGCATCATGTCTTCCCAGATACCTGCAGGTCAATTCACTTTCTCGCTGTAAAGATGCAATAACTTCCTAGAGCCTGTAACAGGCTCACCTTTTTGCAGAGTGTAAGGTTTTCACTTTATTTCTTTTTTCTACAGTACTTTTCTACAGTACTTTTCTACAGTACTTTTCTACCCTCTTTTTTGTTTGAGAGGTTCTGATTTTTTTAAACTTACTGACAGCATACATGCTTCCTAGTTTAAGGTCTCTGAACATGAGGGTTTCATGGACCACAACTTGAAAACTGTTGTAGTGTGAGGTAGGACAATGCTGCATACTCATTTTGCTTTAGGAATTGTTAACAAAAAAATCCCATCTGAAATTTGTGTTTCCAAGTAAAAATAGAAAAGATAATAGACCATTAGTTGTGAACTAGGATGCTCCTGTGCTAAGAAAAAGTCAGTCCCAGCACCAAAGAGTTTAGCCTTTTTGATACATTTTGAGTTCTCACTGGAAGCCATGGTAGCAGAGGGAAGACCTCTTGCTTCACAGCTATTTACAGTCATCCTGATGAATTTCTAATGGAGACCATTTATGACTTGCAGACTGTTCCTCCCATAACCATTGATCTCCATGCAGGCTAGAAGGAAGCTCCAGGATAAAGAGCACTAGCTTTCAAGCAATGAAAGAGTTTTTATAACTTAATCCAATAGTTCTCCAAACTTAACACAGTATTACCAGTTACCAGTGTACTGCATTGGGAAGATAAGTTATCACCCTCTTCTGAACTTTATTCAACAGCATAGGTAAACCTTATTAGAAACAGAGGAGTTAACTGTTCTTTGAGAGCACATACACAAGGATTTTCTTTTAAGCATTGTTACAATATCCATAACTGCACAGACAGTGAGACAAAAATATTGATCAAATAATTTTGAGGTGGATTCTTCTAAAGCTTTGGGTGGACGTTGGATTCATTAATGTGATGCATTCCCAAATTCCTGGCAAATTTCTTCCAGAACTGCATCATTCATTACTTTTAATGTTTCTATCTGCCTTGATGGCTCCATTAAAAATTGCAGTCATTAAGGAAAGAAACAATATCTGTGAGCCCTACATTTATAATTTTACTGAATGTTTCTTTAATAGCCGACTTTAAAAAAAGCCTTTTGAGTGAATATCGTTGAACAACACATTCTCAAAAATAAAGGATGGTTTATGAGGAATAGAAAATGGGAATATACATGCCATAGCAGCCACACTGGTATACATTTCTGATTTGTTGACTACTCTTTGGCCAACTTTAATAACAGCAGTGGAAAATTACAGTATGTTTTTTGCCAAGGACCCAAAGACTGTAATTTGTGACAAGAAATCTTTGTGCGTTAATGATGTCTTTTTCTCTTTTTTTAAATACTATTTCCTGAAAAGGAAAAAAAAAAAAAAGGCCTGTGCTTCTTAAAATTTTAGTTGCCACTAAAACATTATTTCCTCTGCTTCAGGAAGTTGGCAGGCAGCAAACCACTCCTAAATCAAGATGCAAGCCGGTACTGTAAAACACAGTTTATTGGTACCAGACATTTGTAAATAAGTAATTGACACCCAAGCTATAACAATAAGCAAGTCCAAAAATAACAGGGAGCTGCCAGAATAAACAAATTTGCAATGAGCTCTATCCAATGCTATATATCCACCAGGGTCAGTCTCATCAGTGGTGGTCGAAATAGCAGCTCTGGGACCAGCTGGAGTTCTGTAACACAGCAGTCATCTCCTGCTTTTGTCTGTTCCTTCCTTCTGTGCAGTCTTTCAGTGGGATCTCTAGACATGGGCAGGCTGCAAGTTACAGCAATGTTGTCCAAACAATGTGCCTGAGGGATGGCAGCAAATCCAAAGCCTCCAGAATTACTAGGGTTTGGACATACAGACGACCAAGGTGAGAGGCATGTTATTTCCAGGAGAATATAGGCTCAACACCTCAGCTTTTGAGGGACTACAATCATTCAAACAAGCCCCTCCACTTTGGGTGAGTGCTGTGGGGTCGTGGCTCAGGAGCAGAGTGCATTTGTCCTTCCTGTGCTCTTGATATTTGGGTGGGATGCCAATAATGTTCACAGGTTTTGCAATGGCATCTAATTACATTTTGAGATAGATGTCCCCTTGTGCTCAGCCTTTCAAGCATTGGGCTGGTTCCCCCCCTTGCCACTTCAATCTTTTTTGCCAATAATGTTCACAGGTTTTGCAATGACATCTAATTACATTTTGAGATAGATGTTCCCTTGTGCTCAGCATTTCAGGCATTGGGCTGGTTCCCACCCTTGCCACCTCAACCTTTTTCTGTGCTGCCTTAAGCAGGTCTGTATAAAGTTGGCAAAGCAGTAAGCTAAGAGAGGGCTGCAGCAGACATTTGCTGCATTTCAGTAACTGCCAGCAGTCCTATAAAGTGAAAGAGAAAACAAAGGGTAAGAATGGGTATAGGGTCTGTGTTGGACTGTAAGCACTTTTTGGTAGTGGTGAGCATGTATTAACTATATTCACTAATATGGCACTTGAACTGAAAGTTTCCATTTATCCCAGTGAAATGTTGGGATTTAAATGAGACAGCACAAATTAAGCCTATTCCTTCACTCCAGTCTAATGCAGCAAAAGCAACAAGCCATGCCTCAGATTGGGGAGCTAGGTAAGAAATCATAACATTATTATCAGTGTGTGATTTAAAACCCAAATTAATCATGCCTTTGTGTGCAGTGAAACTGTGTCTAGTGTGAGAAAAACCCACCAAAACAAGTGCATTCCCTTTAACAGGATGTACAGGTAAGACTGCTTGAGCAAGGAGGGTTTCTTTTTACTCCCCCACTGTGAACAGTTATTTTCAGGACAGGTGACCAGCTATGCAAAGAGCTAGGTTTCTTTATATTTTGTAAACATGGTCTTGTTATTACATAAGTCTCTTAGCAATTCAGTTTCTGAAAGTTAGATGATGGATCTCAAGACTCCTAACAGCCTTAGCTTAGAGCCTCTGTTATATGAGTTTCTTCTGGCTTTGATCTTCAAGATTTCTTTTTGAAATGGCTTTCCTAGAAGGCAAAGAAAGTGGAAGGGATGAAAAACACAAATTTTCTTTGATAGCATTTACTTTTCCTAGTGGGAGTGATGATGCAGGGCTCTGAAGCGAAAGCAGAGAGGGCTAGTGACAAGGAACAGTTAAGGAATGTCTCACCTTCTGCCCAAGATTATGGTGCTTGTTGAGGGCTTTTTTGCTGTTGTTGAGACAACAAGCTTGAATTCTGGTGAATTGTGGTTTAGGTGTCAGATGCTGGATTTATGCTGTTGAAAGCGTTGTTATACAATTAAGTGGATAAATCTATTTTAATTGTTTTCACTAAAAAATGTATCAAATCATAAATACTATAGGTTGCAAACAACATGAGACAAAGCAAACAGTACAGCAAAGATACACACCCACATTTATACTGTAAATCAAATATACACTGCTCTAGAGTAGAAATCCATTATTTTTAGGAAAGTATTTCCAAAGAGATGTTGCATTACTGAAGCTATTATAGGCTAATAGGAGAAGTATTTGAATGGTTCAGCAATAAGATCTTCTGTACTTGTGTCATGACAGCATATTTCTGAACTGTTACTGAGCCAATGTCATCCTTAATTCCCATGATGAGTGGCACAGTGAGTGAGAGCAAATATCCTCAGATTTAGCTGGTCTTTTATTCTCAAACTGATGTATATTTCCACAAAAGATTAATTGAATGGTTTCTAAATAATCAAACTTCAGGCTTACAAAGCTGCTTGCATGCTGCTCAGTTCAGCTATTTTGCTCAGTATTTGTGGTGTGCAAGGAACTGACTGTGCCTATTGTTCTTCTTCCCAGATTAAATCTCTGCTGGCTTTGGCAGCCTCTGTTGAAGTCACTGTGCTCTGAAAATGCTCACAACTTTATTATGTTGATGTTAAAAGTGTTAGAATTTTCACAGCCCTACCCACCCAATATTGCAAACAGTAGCAAAACCTTTTCATTTTGTACAAACACTAGTGCAACTTGTAGACCATTCCATCCTCCAAATGTACATCTGTTTGAGCAAAGGGTTACCAGAAGCAAATAACAAAGATATCAAGACCATTGCTCAATAACCACAGCCATTATTTTGCAATATTTATTGCACTCTGCAGGGGTTTTCCTAGGATCAAAACTTGGCTGGTATTAGTAACAGTATTTTCAGTTGTGTCACATGGATTGTTTTGTGTTATTTAAGCTGAATGCTGTAATTTGCCATTTCAGAATTGCTAGTTATAGATTTTGCAGCAGTGCATTTGCATGCTGTAGCCTATAGCAAAATGGCACATCATTTGAATACCACCTTTACCCATCATGAATGGTATATATCACTACCCAGGAAATGTGTCTGGACATCTTTTCCTATTTAACCTGGTTAAGTTCACATTATGCAACCAAGTGCATTATTTTCAAAGCATATTCTTGAGTATTTAGGTGCAAACGGATCCAAGAGAGCCATATAGGTAGCTGTCACTTAAACCAGACTTGTAGAAATAATGCATGGGGATTTTAAGATGACCTTCATGTGTTTCACTAAAACTCAGCCTCCACAGTGCTCTGAGACACAAGTACAATCAGGTGCTTTTACTTGTATAGCTAAAATACATGATTTTTTTTTTCAATAGATTTGTGTGTCTTTCCAGAAAGAATTATTCTTCTTAAGCAGCAGGTAAGGAAAAGATTATGGGTAAAATATTTGGAGAGGTATGGGAAAGGACATTTAATATATTTAATCTTATTATACATTTTTCTACATTAAAGTCAACAGGCTGCAAATATATTCTGCTACAAAGCTTTGTGTAAGAAATATCTCTTATAAGAAAATACATCTCATTAAACATTTCCTGTAAATAAATTATCCCAAATAACTATGCTTTGCAAGAGGAAAATGGGGGATAGGCCAATGATAAGAAGAGATTGAGAATAGCTGAGACCCCATTTCTGCAATGCCCCTGCTCATGCTGAGTATCATTTTCTTTTATATGTAGTGACAATGAGAACACTAGAGCTCCTCTGCAGAGTATGTGCTGTGCCAGTGTAAATAAAACTTGAAAAATTGGTTCCTGAATTTTTTAGCAACTTGAAATTATGCTATTTTTTAGCCTTATTCCTGTTCGAGATACATTTTTGAAACTCTGAAATAAGTAGAGTTGCAATGACAGGACTCTAAGATAAAACTCTGAGACAATTAATAAACAGAAGACCCTGTCTCTGAGCAGTCCCTCTAGGTTGCCAGTGTAAATAAAACTTGAAAAATTGGTTCCTGAATTTTTTAGCAACTTGAAATTATGCTATTTTTTAGCCTTATTCCTGTTCGAGATACATTTTTGAAACTCTGAAATAAGTAGAGTTGCAATGACAGGACTCTAAGATAAAACTCTGAGACAATTAATAAACAGAAGACCCTGTCTCTGAGCAGTCCCTCTAGGTCTATAAAACTTCAGTAGTAAGAAGTGTGTGCAATACTCTTCTTATTTAGACTCTTATGAAAGTTAATGTAGTTGAGGTCTGTGTTCCAATTAGAAAAGCTGAGTCAAGTAGTGTAGCTAAGCTATAGCTTTAAAACATCCCACTGGTGGAAAAAGGCATCAGGTAAGTGTGACATGGTCTTCAAAGTTAAAACACATACTGGTCTACCCACATTGTTCTGAACTGAATAAACATAAAAGTCCCTTGTATTACAAAATATGAAAATGGGTAATTATAAATGGGTAGTTACAACGTAACCGTAGGTCAATTATAGAATCAGACTTCTTTAAAGAAATATCAGTCTCTTTACCAATGTCTATACAAAGAAATACTTGCAAATAAGTAAAATTAAAAAGGTTTGAAAAGGCCTGGGACACAAGTCAAGGAACAGAGGCTGTCTATTTTTTAACCAGTACAAAAATAATGTGGAGTTGACAGCTGTTTCTACAGTCTATGTACTTCCATCATTCCTGGCAGAACACCCCAGAATAAGAGGACATCAAGTTCAGTCTGAATGCATGCTGGAGGCTGGTATGGTGTGACATTGCATGTTTAACAAGTCTTTTGTGGTCATACCATCTTCTTATATCCTTTTCTGCAGGAGAGATGTTCACAAGACCCAACTCCTTTTTCTTTGCTGTCTCTAGGAATAAATCCATTCTGTTTCTGCAGAGTGCCATTGGTAGCCTGTTGCTACTAATAAAATGTAAAAACTTGAGTGGCAGTATGCTCTGAACACCTCAATGAATGTCTCTATCATCTGTTCTAACGGCAACAGAGAAACAACTTCATAGCTCTTCATGTTAGGCACTTCAACACTCTGCTACTTCTTTTGGAAATGTCTATAACACAAGAATTCTTAGGCAAGGAAAGTATAATTAGGACTAATGAGGAACTGCATGTATATAATTCTGGATTCAGCATGCACACATTTGCTTCATCTGTTCAACCCAACGTATACTAGCAGTAAAATGAGGCAAATACAAGCGATTAAGTGCCATACAATGACATTGAACTACATAAAGCATTTCAATTTACCCATGTACAGGAAACAAAACCCTGTGTTTAAATGCCTCCTATTAGAGAAAATGCCGCTTTCTTGAAATTTTGAGATGGCAAGTTTTCACCTCTTTCATGAGGGCCTGCAAAACATAGCACTCTTGTCCTGCAGGAGTGCTTTCTTTACTGAAGTGTCAGCCCTGAGTGGCAAGGGCATGTGGACATTCACAGTAACTCTTTATCCATTTCTTACACCTGCAATGAGGCCAATAACGTGCTGACAGATGAGCCTTCCTGGTATGCACTGCTTCCTTAGGAGTACAATGTATACAATTTATTTAGCAGTTATTACCACACTGGAAACCCACTGTAGCCCTAAACTGAACCCCTGAAACATCACGGGACAATACAGCAAGGTAAGTGACATTCATTTCTGCTGTGTTTGTTTGCATACTAGCATTTCCCACGAACTGTAGAAGTTATTTACAGAAGAACTCGACAGTAGGTGAACTCCAGCTACATTTGTGTTTACCAACAGCTGAAAAAGAAATGCATTTGGTGTGACTTCTACTCCTACTCTAATTGTTACTTTAGCCATTCTGCTTTCATTTGTAGTCCTCTTTTTCCACCATGCCATAATGCATTAAACACATAAAGCCACAGTCACTTAATAGTATCTTCCCAATCCTCATTCAGATTTTCTGGCACACATGAAGTCTTGACTTAGAAGAGGAGGTTGCATCTTTCCATACTTTACAAGACAGACCCTTGGCACAGTCACATCGTTGGAAAATCTCCAGTCCATGAGACCCTTTCTTGCGCTGTTTGGTGCACACCTCCCCCTGATGCAACACAGGCTTGCAAATTTTGGTCCAGAAATGGCGAGCACAGCAGTGTCCCTCAATACAGTCTGATGACCGTAGACAGGGATCACCTTCGTGTCCTAAAAAGAGCAACCAAATGATTTTATCTCATGGGAAAATGTACAGATTCAGTGCAGACTGATGCAAATGAAACTCAGAAAAAGTAGAGGTGATATTTCTGTCTGTGGCTATTTGAAGGATGTAAACACAAGAGAATATATTAATTAGGAAGGTTCAAGGGGGTAAATAATGAGATCTGTCATAAGACTTAGCAACTAGAAATTCAGCTACAGGTAGTATGTAGAATTACAAGTGTTCAATTATGTGGCTGTTAAAGGAGGAAGATATGTGCAGTCTTGCACAACTGATGAAAAGGATTGTCAGTCCACATCTAATTCAAAGAAAGCAGATGCTACTTCAATCACAGGAGCTGTTGTTGACATTACATCACTTTTTGAGTCATGCTGTGAATTCTCACAACAGGCATTAATTCCCTGTGAAATTACTGCATATTTCTGGTTTAGATTGCTGTATCTTAACAGAAATAACATGATTCATGACATAAAGGAGCAATGCAACATAGTCCAAATGTTACCTTTTATGTGTGACAACTTTGAGCGTGGCCTCCCTAGGTTGTGCCATCCCAAATCCTTGCTAGGATAATGACCATTCTTCTTGTTGCGTGGCCCTTCTAGAGCAGGGATGTGAGGTGTAAGGATGCTTTCAGTAACTGGTATGCAAATACCTGCAAGGAAAAGACACTCCCTCAAAGATTTGAAGAAGAGGAAAAGCAACTCAGAGACACAATGAGCAGGATCAGGACCATGAAAGCACTGGGGCTTGGCCTCAGTGATGCTCAGCTCTACTCACACATTTGTCTCTGATCCCTGGCACTTAACTTTGCCACAGCTCTGCTTCACTCACCGTCAGTTAGTCTCAGTCTCACCCTTGCTCTGGCTTTATGGTCTGAGCATCTGGAGACTGCCTTGTACACATATTTTCCCAGTCTCCAGAGAGTATGGGAATGCAAACACTATGGTAATAACCCCCCAAGGAGAGTAGATCAAGGATTCATTAAGTCTTCTTTGCTTCCTTAAAACATGGTTCTATGCGGTCTTCCAGTGAATCAAACCACATTGAATGTAGAGTTGTGATTTAGACAGCAGCAGCAGCATTTTTGGGTTTCCTCAACCCAAAATGTGAAAAAGTATGGTAGTACACAAGTCCCAAACATAGAAATAGTATTAAAGAAAATGGAGTGGCATGAAGTAGAAAATTAAGTTTTCTTGGTTTAGAAAAAGAAGTGCCACCACCCCCAAAAATTGCTGTTGCTGGGAACACTCAGAGAAATAGATGCTATCAAAATGCTGCTTTTCTGGAGGAAAACCAAGAAACGACTGATGTACCATTGTTGCAGCGGTTCCCAGGGCAGCACATGCCATCTCTGTGGCATCGTTTCTTCTTCCTCCGGCACATCATGCATGCAGATGTTGATTGATGAGGACTGTGACAGTATCGCCCAACTTCGCATTCCTTATCATTGGTACAAGGATAGGCCTGGTGGGTAAGAGAAAGGTTTGCAGTGAGTATTCCTTTGCACAAAGAATGTATGCAGTTCATTTAAAAAAACCCAAACAAACAAGCAAACAAGAAAACAAACTACTACTGAAACACCCAAACAAAGAAGCCGATAGTTGAGACAACAATTCACTGGGGCTAGGAGATGCAGCTAGGGATGCTTCATTGCAGCCAGACAGCAGTCTTTAAGCTCACACTACTGCTGGTCATCAGCTTAGAGAATAAGGGAGTTAGAACCAGCTCTGCTCATGGTTTCATCTTTCCTTGCCTCAAATATATGCTGGCACAAGAGATCTCCTGGTTTTGTGGATTCAGCCCTCCGATTCATAAACAAGAGCTTAAAACTCCACAATGAATAAGCAACAGAGTCACAGAAGTCAGTGAAAATACCAAAACACACCCTCCAATAGGTAACATTTTGTTTTAACTCCAGGGAGGCATTTTTCCCTTGACAGCTGTCAAGCACACTGATTGATAAAAAGTTCACTGTTGTCACAATGGTTATCTGCATCACATTGATACAAATGTCTTTGCAACAGCACCACTCCCTACTGGCCCACACCAGTGGGACTCCTTGGAAGATAACAAACATCACTGATCAGCATTTCACTTTGATAACCTTCACATCACTTACGGTCTTAATATACTCCTTAAACTTTGCCACCTGCTAAACAACATCCTACAGTATGCAGCATGGAATATATTATAGAGCACAAAATGTCTCACACATATAATTCCCTGCAAGCAGATACACCTGTATACAATTCATCAAAACCAGCATTAACTTACAGGAAAACAGACTTTATAAAATAAAAAAAGGATGTGAAAGCACTGCATTTTTTCTGTAAAGAGAGAGAAGGAAAAGTTTGTTCTTACAAAAGGAAAAGACATGATGCTTGAAGGAAACATAACAACACACTGTCACATTCCATGGTCCTTTCTGCTGACTCCCACACAGCTACAACTATGCTGCCTGAACCGAATTTGACTGCCTATTTAATTAATCATAATTGTTTCTCCCATTCCTCAAAATTGCACTTGAGGAATTTGTTTATATAAAAAGATGACAGTAAATTTTGGGCACTTTCTGGAAAACTGTGTTTATACTTCTTCAACTAATTTTCTCCAGTATTTTAAATAAATCAAACTATTGCTTTTACTGTTTTCAAAATGATTCTTCCAATTAATTATTCACTCCAAACAAAAAGCTCAACTAATTTTCAGCATAGAATGATTTCTTTTCTAATAACAATGTATTCAATCAAAGCTTGATTATATTGTTCTCAGAAAAGAAAAACTGGGAGGCTCTTGAGAATTTGCTTTAAAAACAGGTTTTTAAGATGGAGAAACTGTTGTTTCTCTGTCTTTGTGCCATTCTGTTGAGTACCACAGAAGAAACAAGAGGTGTCACAAGAAAACTAAACAAGTTTCTCTAGTGTCAGTTGTGTGAGGGGAAACCATGCCATTTTCCATGTGACTTCATGGTTGTTTTCTTTGGCAAAATGTACTTTAAAATACCAAAAGTGCTGTCTGAATATTTCCCAAGTTACCCTATCACTTCTGCCCTCTGAATACGTGAATTTTAGAACTATTCCATAGCGCAGATGTTTGGAATAATCTGAAGTATATGTAAAACTTTCCCCATTAAGAACAAGCATTTCCTCTCAAACTCATCCTCAAGAGGATGTACATCAAAGGTGGCTAGATCTTGTAAACTAGGAGTATCAGTAAGAGACAAATGCAAGCACTCACCTGTTTGGTATTCTTAAGGCAAAAGCAGATTCCACCTATTCTAGCAAAGCAGAACTAAAGCACTCTCCCCTCATTCTCATCACTCCTTTCCCTCATTTTTCCAGAAAGAAATAATTAACACTGGTTTACAATTTATGATCCAATTACCATAAAAGTAAGGCTTCCCTGACTTAAATGATACCTTACTAACCTAAGGATCTTACAATGCAAACGCACTGATTTTTCATATAGACCTGTGCATGGCTATACTGAGTTAGGGAAATACTAACTCTGCTAGTTGGGGAAAATGCAAATAAAAAACAGATGGTCTAGCTAAAACCTGGAGATGAAGGCATTTTAGACCCTTGTCTGTCATCAAGACCTTCATAACTGCATCTTTTTTCCAATATGGGCATGTGGTATACACCTGCAACTTGTCAGCAAGAAGCCTACTTGCAGTTTTATTTTGGTTCCTCAAATAGCTTTTTTTTAAAAAGAGCTCCTTGATCCTGAACGGTGCTAATAAATGCTCTCGCATACCATATCTAGCAATTGTTTTACTTTAGGCTTTTAAGCTGCGTGACATGTAAAAGATATTTTAAGATATGCATCTAATTGTCAGCTCTAAGCTCTGTCTTTAAGAATGGTGAAAGTAACAGAAGACAACTTTGACATTAAAAATTGCTAAGGAAAGCAACACAATCCAGTCTTTGTTCCCAATATAGATCCCATTCCTAAATAAAGATGATAGTTTTTAAATTAAAAAATAAGACAGAACACTGACCTACCTGAGGCGAATTACAGCAGCACACCAAAAAATAATTTTGTGCTACATGTAGCTCAGACAACAACTAACAAGTCCATTCAAACCCCCGAAAGAACAGCTGCCAGTCAGCTAAATCAAAAACCCTCTTGGAAACGCCTGATGCCCTCAATTGCCTTGATCTTCCAAAACCACCATCCATTTGATAGACTAGCTATCAATCACAGGGAGCTTGAAACAAAAATGCCTTCGTAGCCTTGTGTCTGCTCCCTAGTCACCAGACATTCATTGGAACAAGTCCTGCTCCCAGCAAAGTAATTTCTATCATTGTGCAGCATTCAGTATCAAAACACAAAAATAAACCAAAATAATATACTGGTACATAGTCTTAGCTAAAGGGAGAGAAAATGAGTCCATAATTATCCCATTGCTGGCAGTTGATGAGCCAATCTAGGTATAATTATTTTTTTATTATTATTTTCTTAAATATGGAATAAGGAAAACATACTTGTAAAAATGTACGTGCCAACGATTGTCTGAGTCAAGATTTTCGAAATCTCCTACACCACAGTGCCTGGAACACAGTCTTTATGCTTAAAGAATAGCAGGGAACATTTCCTATATACAACACAAAGACAGAGATCAGTCCCAGATGGAGAGGGAAAAAGCAAGCTGTAAACCAGCCCTACTTCCCCAGCAACGATAACTAATTCTATAAGGCACATCATCCCTTCACATTCTTCAGCTATACATATCATTTTCTGGTTGTAAATCTCTATCCACTAAACACAGCTTTGATACCATGGGAAACCAGATGAAACCAAAATAAAATATGTAGCACACCCTGAAGCTGCATTTAAACAATTGTATTTATTTTTTTATCCCAGATTACAGGCAATCAAGTTACCCATAGCATGACATAAACTACATTTGCCTGTGATAATGAGTCACATTTTCAGAATATGTTGTCTGATTAAGAGCATTGTTTACTGAGATATTTTCTTCTCAGTCATTCCAATTATTTTGTATTCTTATATAAAGGATACTGTTGAATGCACGTACAAAAATGTACAGCAAAGACGTACTGGCTTTTTTGCAATGCTGGAGGATTCAGACTAGATATTTAAGTGGGTGCTGCTCATGCTGTGCCAAGATGTCACCTGTATCAGTCCACCAAGACTAACCTTTGCCAGTCAGGTCATGGCAGCACAGAATTGTTAAACTTTTCTTCTGGAGGGAGAACATGAAGCTCCCTTCCTGTCCTTCTTGAATTTATATTCAAAATTCCAAGAGCGCATGATAGAACTACTCAAGGAAAACTACGCAGATGATAGAGGAGAAAAGTTGCAGGTTTTTATAGTTGAACAAGTCCTTCCAGGCTTCTGAAGATCTTCCTTTTCTTACTGACTTCACAGGGGCACTAAGAAAGGAACTGACTGACTAGATTTTGTGACTAAGTAGCTAATGTCAATCCCATGATTTGAGAAGCAAGCAGCAGTGAAGTTTATGTCACCTTTGTCTTCCCCTTTTTACAGAGGAGACCTCACTTAGCACCTTTTCTCAGTGCAATGAGGTTTTCTTGATATTTTTGCTGAAGTCATTTGTAATCACATATATTTTATATGAACCACAGAGTTTCACTACAAGCTGTAACAATAAGAAGTGGAGGGACTGTTGTGCTAAGGAGTCAAACAGTTTGAGTCTCTCTGTTTGGCACTATAAAACGCAATGGAGAAGTTCTCCAGGGAGTAAGCAAGACACACAATGTAATGTGCTAAAAGGTGAGGAGGCTGATGACAGACATACTCTACTGAGCTCTGGGAGATAAGGTCTTGAATTGCAGCAAATATTTGAAGACAATGTTCCTGGCCAGTGTCTTAGTCACCAGGCTCCCATTTGTTCATCTGATGATGTCTCATTTGGTTTTATGCTGAAGGTACTCCATGTTGTACTAGGTAACTATGTCAGTGAAAGGCAGGAAGAACCACTGGCATTTCTACCTAGGTTGTGTCATCACTTACCTAGCACAAACAGTCCTAGATACTGCTGGTTTCAGACCCACCTTCAACACTGAGAGGAGCTATGCCTAAATAAGTGTTTTGGTGGAACAGATATCAGTAGTGATTCCCCAGAAGCAGTTAACTTTATTTACTTTTAAACACATCATAAAGTCCAAGTGCAGAGTCAGTCCTGGCAGGATATCATGGCTACTACCACTTCCAGCAGAAGAAACAGCATAGAAGTTGTTCATTACTCTTTCACTGTGGATGCCGAGCAGCACTCAGTAAGAAAGCTGAAGTCTCATATACCACATAAATGACAGTATCACTGTGCTTACTGTATTGGACACCCACCAGCTTCAGTCCATAAAATAATCCCATGATGATACTGGTGACTGAGTTGAAGAACAGGGGAAAAGCCACAGCAAGTTCTACAGCCAGAAAGTAAGAGCTCTGTAGAGCTACCAGGTCAATCCTTTAGCATTCTCTCACTTGGCAAAGAGGCAGTAGCTTTATTGCAAAGGTGAGACAAGCAATTCAAGAAAATGGACACATACATTATCTCAGGAGTGGTCTTGCTTCCAATATACCACCATGTTAGAAATCAAATTTAGGCTGTTCCTCAGTTTTGTACTTACAGATTCCTCAGTTATTAATACCCTATGCAAATACCTGAGTCACTAGGTTATGCTATCACATACAACAGAAATGTCTTCTCCCACTGTCAAAAGACTTTTTATATCACATCTACATAATCTTTTATATTCACACCATGCCTGTGAGACAGCTTACTACAAATTAATTGGTACTGCAAGTCAGTCTATTACTCAATTTTTACTTAAGGAAAAAAAGTTATTTTCTCTATTTCAATTCATTATACTTCTGTACATTTTAAAATAATGACTGTAAAGGAGGTGGAAGCTGAGTTCTCCACAGCCAATGTGCTGGCTAGATGATCAAAACTGGCCTGAACTATAGGCAAGAGGACAGAGTTTCCAACGTCCACTAAAAAGATGAACAATAGAGCTTGTTTGCCCTTTAGTTTGGGGCATATTGCTTAATATTCCATGGCCAACAGGCATAATGAAGCAATCAGCTGGCTCAATCATGGTGAGACTCTCTCCTTCCCATCCTGCTTTGGACTGGACAGAATTATTTTTCTGAGCAAGGACTTGGTCCCCATAGAGCAAACGTATTAAATGGCCACAGGGGTGCCATGTTTTCTCTTTTTCTTTCCTCTTTTTCTGAAGAGTTAGTAATTCAAAATAGATGCATGCCAATAAATTAGGAAATGCAAACTTATGCTTTAAGCAAATAGTCAGATGTCAAGACTAACTACAAAGAATGTAAGTCATTGTTTGGCTCCTCGGTTGGTCCTGATTCTGAGTTGGGATCTCAAATTTGTTTTGACTTTTAACAGATCAACATTGGTGGGACAGTTGCATGCAACATGTGGCCTGTAAAGTTAAATGAATACATCACAAGTGAGATTTGTCCCACTCGCCTCTTTGGAGACAGAATGAAGATCCTCTCTATGAAAGTCACGGAGAAGACTTAACATGATCTCACAGGATACAAATCTTTGTAACAATGGAAATAAGAGCTCTTAATTCAGAACCATATGAAAATGATAAAGGAAAATAGAGGAAGAAGGGAATTCAAAGTGTTTTAATAAATGAACAAACAAACCAAACTCCCATCTCTTTGTGGGTTGCTTTATTTTCTCTGCAAGGTAATTAAACTATTTACTGATAGCTTCTCATGTGTATTCAGGCAAATCCACATCTAACTGACCAACTTCAGCCTAACTTTCTCCTAGCAAACATGTATGTTAAGATGTGGATGAGAAATTACCATTATTCACTATTATTTTGTTGTTAGTTCCAAACAAGAAGAGTTTATCAGCAGCCATCTGGAGCAATGTAGTTTTCCCACAGCACTGCTGATGTTGCTTTTTTCTATTCTTAGCTCAACATAGGCATAGATGATAGTGAGGGATCTCACTGTGCGCAAGCAGAAAGCCATGGTTAATTTATCCCACAGAGGAAATCATGCTGTGCTCTCAGACAGCTCCAGACATGGATCCTGTCTCAGGCTGAGAAACCAGAAACTCTCAACTCTCAGTGACTGCTGTGGTACAGATCATTTCTGAAAGCAAAACTCACAGTAGTTGCAACGAAACAGATTTACTTCATTCAGTTGCCATAATGAGTTTAACAATTCAATTTTTCCTCACTAAACCACTTTCTTGATAAAATAATACATCTCTGACCCATTGCTCTGGTAGACCCAGAGAGAAATGCACCATCTTCAGCCTGCAGATTAAGCACAGGCACTTTCTTCTAGAGAGAATTTATTTTTAACTGTTAACTCGAAACATCACTACTGTTCATGAGGTCTGATTCACAGAGTGATACATCGTGCATACATATACTGCAGTTTCCAAAGGTCATTCCTTAAAACAGTGTGGATAATGGCCCCAGAAGCCTGCATTATTAAACAATAAATATTCATGTTTCAAAGTAATTCTCAATCCACTGCTAGACCACCAGGGAAAGAACATTTCTAACATGTGCAGTAGTCCAGCCCTCATGATTTGCTAGAGCCAAAGAAAACTCAAATCTTAACAACCAGGAAACAAACCTCACTGAGGTCACCCTGAACTGACAAGCTGCAGGACTCACACGGGTCCTGTTTTGGGTTTTCGTTGTCCCAACGATAATGTCATGGAAAACAACTTCCTGTTCTGCAAGTGGTAGGCAGTTGTGCAGAGAGCTGTGCTCAGCGGGAGTGTGTAGCTGCATCTGGCAGAAAGAGAGTCTAACACCTTTAAATAAAGAGGGAACCTGTGTTGCTGTTTCACCCAGTGCTAGCCAGTATTTGTGGTGACTCTTCCAGTGCAGACAGATAAAAACCCTCCAAAGACTTTTCCTGAATAAAATCTCACTCTGACCAGCCCACGTGGTAGATTTCAACAAGCATTTTAGGTCTAGAGAAGAACTTCTTATTCAACAATTTACAATTCTACACCTTTTCTTGCAGAACTACCTACAGTTTGCATCTTAAGACACAAAGAGAGAATGTACTTAAGAGAATGTTGTGTATAAAGCTGGTCTTGGCCTCAGACGGACATATGGAGGAAGGTAATCTGAAAGACTGCAAGTGGATCAATTAAATTCCTGAGTAGATACTATTATCACTATTAAATTGGCCTTAATTTAGTGCATTTTACATGTGCTATGAAAGTATAAACTCAAAGGTTTAATGCACTCAAAGTAATCTATCTTACAAGTTTATTCAACTTAACTCACCTCTAATTACTCCTCTAGATAAAACCTGAAATAATTTACATTTCCAAATAACTTAAAGGGCAGCACACTATGCCCAAAAAAATGCACAGATGTATGTTGTTTATATCACAGAACAGCATCAAACTGTCTGCAGAATACAGCATATACACTGTTGTCCCTTAGGCAGCATAGTTATGAGTCTTCATGTTCTATCGAATCTTTAAGGCAAATTATCAACCTTAGATCAATATTGGCATCACTCTGCTGAATCTTGCCATTTCAAAGGAATACTATGTTTCCTGCCCCACACACATTGTACAGATACAGATGCTCAGGTTTGCCGTCTCTACTTTGTGTCGTGACCATGAGATTACACAGCGGTGTTTTTTTCTCAACATTTGGAGGAACTGTCTGATTTTGAAGGAGATTTCCTGCTCAATAGAACTGCTACCTTACAGAAGAAATTATAAAAGAAGGTACGAAAATTTGGGGAACAGTCATTTTGGGCCCAAATTTTACAGACTTTTTCTCATTGTGTATGATCATATTGTCTGGTGAACTACCAGCAGAACTATTACAACAGTGTCAAAACATTGTTAGGTAGTCATTGAAGTCAACAATGCAGTATTGAATGAATGTGACACAAAGCATCTACATCTTGATTTTACATCATTTTTGAATTCATCATCAAAGACTGCTCAAAGAATAAAGGTTTGTTAATGTGCACTGTGTTCTAGGTCCAGCCTTTTCAGCAGATTGTTCCTGCCCTTTCATCTCTGCATTTCCCCCACTCCTTTTCTGATAGTTTTGCTTTTTAGTTTTGCCTCTAATTGGCTATTTATCAACTGTTCCATAGTGAGATTTTTCAGGCTTTTTGATCAACATCTTTACGACAATGGATGAACAGCAGTTTGCCATAAACAGTTTTCTCTTTGGAATTGTTGACTAGAAATATGGAGGGTTTTATTACTTTAAGAATACTACCCAGATTAAACCAGCCAGCAGATCCTGTGGCTCCCAAAGTACTAGGCATTAAACCAGAGGTAGATACTCAGATATTGTGGTTGGGTGTAGAATAACGCTGTCGGGAACTGACAGTAAGTTACTGTTTAACACCTGGTACTGAACATCCCCAAGTCATGACACACTTACAAGGTGGAGCTTTTATTGGGAGCCATCTCTGCAAGCCAGAAAAATGAGATGACAGTTTCACCTTCTGTAGCATACCTACTAAACAAGTAAACTGACTTTGCTTTTAAACATTCATAAGATCTAGAAAAAGCAAGGGAGAAAACCTGCCTTATTGAAGTCAGTGCAAAAACTCCCCTTTGTCTGCTGCAGTGCCTGGAGAGAGAATGCTTTCAGGTTGTAAACACTTGTGCAGCACCTGCAATATTCACCCTGGGAATGACTCAGGTATTCCTTGCAGAATACACTTTGCACTGCAGAATACAAAGCATTTAAGACACCACTTTTCAAAATGCACTTTCTCTAGCTCTTGTGTTTAAAAGGACAGCCCTGAAAACATGAGTTCATGTCAGCCAGAGAGAGAGCCATATGCCATATGTCTGACAAGGATGAACTGCATGCAGCCTTCACCTCAGCAGACTGCTGACTGCAAACTAACATTGTTACTGAATGTCAGCATTATTGTCTCCTTCCCTGACAGTCATTTATGTGAGAACACCTGGATCATATGCCTCTTTCAATCCCCACTTCATTCTCTACACATCAGAAACCACCATTGTTATCTGATATTTGAAACACATTTCCTCTTTTTCTGCTCTACATGAGACCCTCTGCAACGCAATGGCTATGACTGCTTCACTGCATGGGGAACTGAGAGGTCCCAAGTCCTTTAAACTCCAAAGCACCTACAGAGAATTGAAATCAGTCATCAAAATCAGTCAGTCCAGCTTTAATATCAGAACAAACAAACAACTTCAGGGCACCTGCACCAGTTCCCACTCTCCAGTCTCATGCACCACAGAGGATTCAGGGACATGGCCACAGAAGATCACGAGCTTTAAGGAAAAAATAAATGATAAAAAGAAGATTAATAGTTCTATAGTTTTTACAATTGCTTTACGTGAATGAGATAGAAACAGGATGAGCTAATACAGCTTAGGGCTTTTCTCTTCATAGCAACAGGAAGAACTACAATATAAGACCATGGCTCCTCATCCTGACTCATTCTAGGAGCAGAGGATCCAGCAGAGCTTCTGAAGTGGGACTACCTGCAAAAAACAATTGTCCTGGGAAAGTGCTTGGTCACAGCCCCCTGAGGGCACCGGCAACCTCTGTGAAGTGCTTAGACTCATATTGTTGCTCAGCTGACTCCATGGTAAAAGGAAAAATTATACTAGGCTATCAAGGCAAATTATCACAGTTTACTCAAACAAGACCAAAGATGAGAGAAAGGGAAAGGACCCTTAACAGCTGCATTAAAAAAATGAGATTGTACTCTTATTATATGATTAACCTAGAGCTGCCTACCAAACTTCAGCCTGTGGTAAATAACATAGCAATCAAGGTTTCAACACTACTTACCCTTTTTTCCCTTTTCTTTTAAAATGCTCCTGGTTAATTTTGCACAAACAAGAAAACAGGAACAACACAGCAAGGCAAGAATAACTTGTGAGTAAAACCAGATGAACCCTAACATATTTACATAGCATAATGACTTCACTATTAATTCAAACAAACCCAGGCCCCAATTCTCAGAAGAGAGAGTCAAGCACATGCAGTCCAGGAGGCAAGAACAGGGTGGCTTCAGACTACATTTATGTCTGCAGCCCCTGAGTTAGTAGAGACTGCTCTTAGTTTCAGACTCCAATAGTCACTGAGGGACCATCTTTCATTCCAGACATTGTACTCCAACTACACCCTCTTCTTGATCTTATGGGCCCCTTTCCATTTTCAAGACTTCCTTCAGTGCTAGGGACAATAACACAGAAGAGATAGAACAGTAGGATTTCAGAAAATATCTAATCTGTAGAAACCTAGTATCACAGAAATGAAAGAAAAAAAGAGAGGAAAAAAACTCTCAACTCACTATAGGGGACTGTCATTTCTTGATAAAGGTACCAAAAAAAACCCCAAAAACTTCAAAGAAAGAGGAATAATCCTATGCAACTTCTGAATCAAGTCAAAACAGACATTGTCCAATTCTAGTCATTGTCAGCATGCAATTACATAGGATTCTGGAATTTAGCACTGAATTAACCATATATCTGTTCTCTGCCCTCAAAATTAGCTGTTCTGCAGCAGAGAGTGATATTTATCCTCTTTCCTGATACATTTTATCCTACCTTCTGCACTTATGTTTTCAAGCACTCTCTTCTTGTCTGAAAATAATATTCTTTATGTGGAGTTACGGAATCTATTCTTTGTTCCTAGATGTCTTGGATGTTGGTCAACAAAAAGCCATTAAAAAGTTTAATCCTCTATGCTTGGCACTACATCAGACTGAGAGCAATTTCTTTGTAACAGCCTTTGGAATAAATATCCATTAAAGGGGTTTTTTTTCCTTATAGTGGTCACCACACTTTATAGTGGGTGGCCCTTTCGTTTATCCCATTACTATATTTCCACTTCTAAAGCTAAGCCAGATGCAGCAACCTGATACTACTTTTTAGTTCATGCAACTTTATTGTAATGAAAACTTCCGTGTATATCTGATACTTGTTAGGAAAGGCAAAGAAACAGGAACCATGGTAATATTGCACCACCTTCTTAACAACTTTTATTCTGCATGAGTTGGATTCTCCAGGGTACTGAATGCTTCGTTAGCAAGCATTTTTTGCATTTAGATCCCCTGAAAGAAAACACAGAGTCAGCCTGTATCTCAGCTCCTCTTGTTGGTATTATTTGCATTCTAACCGTGCACAGAGGCAGTGTCTAGGTGCCATGCTTTCTTAAAATTCTACATGAGCAGTTCTTTAACTACTAGATAACCTACATAAGCAAGACCCACAGGGGTAGAAAAGATTTTAAGGCATTTATTTCATTGGGTTTGTCTGCTTTTTCATTTTTCTTTCTTCTTTCCCTTAAATGGATGGACCTAAGGTAGTGGAGTTAAAACAAGTTGGCTATTCCAAGGCCACATAAGAAATGCATAGTAAACAAGTAATTTTCTTCATTCCTCATCCATTTAACTGTATGATCCTTCCTTTTTTTCTGAATATGTACTCTTCCTTTCAGATGTGTTAAAAATAAGCGACTATGTCTATAACAATTATCTCCTCTATACAGAGATACAAACACAAATCAAGGTGGCCATATTTACCAGCCAAGTAGAAAAAAATGTAATCCTACTTTCTAGTGATGGCCATGGAAGCATATTTTGCATAAATAAGTAGATTTCCTAAAGCATACTTTACAGACAAACTTAGTCTATGTACGAACTGCCAAAACTTTCTTAGTCCATGGGTATGTAGAGAACTGTCCTTAAATTTCAGAGCAAGCATTGACCATGGTTTTGTAATTATGTTAAAGGAAGATTTCCTTCCTTACCTTTTTGCTAGAGCATTTAGTGGAAGATGTAAAGGAGATGAGTTTTATTGTTTTCCCTATACTTCAAATGCCACAAAGGAAGAAAGGAAGCTTTAGTTAGATAGATAAAACTATTTATAACTAAGTCTTAGGTAGTTCAACTATCAGTAGTGGAGTTATTCAAATGCTTGATGTTATTTATATGTTTATACTTCTGATAACATAAGCACATTTGTAATAGTTTACTGTACACAAAGCATGATTCACCTCTTAGGCAATAGATTATTTTCCCAGCTATATGGTAAGGAGGCAAAAAAGCAGACTAGACTGACATGAATTAAAAGTACTTCATCATAGAAGAGTAATAAACTAACATTAGATGGTTTTGCTCAGTCATGAGAAGGGCATTCCTCAAGTCACCCAAGTCCTTTTCAGTTTCCTGCTCTTCTAATTCTCCAGGAGACAGGACTGCTCAGAATACTTTGCAGTCAAAACAGCAAGACAGCACATTTCCCCAGCAAGGTGCCCTTTGCACCATGTCTTTAGCACTGTGCTCTGACAGGCACTTGGGCTTGAGGACTTCTCTCCACCTGCACTGAACCAAGTTACATCAGTGGTGGTTACACACTTGCTGTGCAGAAAGAGCTGCAAAAATCATAAGGCAGCTCTTTGCATATCCAAGTGTCTAAATTCACCTGAACATTTGCATTTGGGGGGGAGGGGGGGACAGGACAAACAAACAAAAAACCCCAAACAAAATCCCCACACTGATGGGTAAAAAAAAACAACCCCCAAAAGAACCACACCTGAAAATTAGCCCCTTCCCACAGACCACTCAATCCCAAAAGAGGCACAATTATTACTACTCTCTTCAGAAGTTTCTTCCAAATGGGAAAATGAGCTGATAAAGTAACTAAATATCACTGTTTAAATGTTAAGAGTGTTTGCTAAATTTGGTGCATTTTCCTTGATACCAATGCAAAGGCTGACATGGGATAGAAGCTATCAGCACTTTGCCTACTAAGAGGAGATCTCTAAACTGAGGCACTGGGGCACAGCTTTGCTGCTACTTGTGGCCTCATTAATTCAGGAATTTAGCTTCCTAGGAGTCATGCAAAATGATTGCATCAGTGAACAGTGGATAACAGAACAGTGGAGAGGGGCTAAACATCAGCTTTTGCCATAATTTCCATAATCAAGTCTCTTGATGGCCTTCCTACCTGCATAGGGAGGGAAGAGAGGAGCACAAGACCTCAGCAGTTCTTTACTGCTCCAACCTTGCATTCTGACCTCCTGTCCAGAGGGGTCTCTGGACTGCCCCTCCCTTGAAATGCTGAAATGTCATTTTCATTGATATTGATTTTCCCTGGTATCAGTGGCTATCAGCTTCTTCTGCAGCCTGCTTTACAGGTGTTAGTGTTCCACATGCTAAGGGTGAATGCAAAGGATGAAGGAAGGAAGGATTACTTCCTCCACTTTCAATGCCTGTAGGGGCTACCACAGAGTCCCAGTTCCTGCTGTGGAAGCTGCTGCTCTGAACACTCCCATAAAGCTCACTTGAAAGTCAGGACTCTCTGAGGCCATGCTAGGGTTACACAGTTACAAATTATTCTGTATTGGACATATATAAGTATGATGCATAGCAAACACTGGTTTTATTCCTGAAAACCCATAATTGGCTGTTTTGGTGCACTGTGCTCATTTTAATCAACAGGACCTCATTTAAACATAATGCTTCAGGACTTGACCTGAAGGTAAGACAGTGCTCTGCCTTAAGGGGTTAACAATTAGGATTTATATATACTGTAGAGAGGGAGCTTTGACATAAAGGGAAAATCATGTAATTCCAGTAGTAAAATTCAAATGATCAGTCAAAATTATTGGCTTGAGAATGTCAGGTTATCTTGAGAAGCAACAATAGGGTATATGAATTACTTAAATAGATAGCACATAGTGTACTTACACAGATTTATCTAACATAGGTGTATGTATCAAGGTTTATTCTATACAAGATTTTTTTCTCAATTAATTAATGCAATCATACTGAAGCCTACAGGCTGACTGTGTGAAAGAGCATGAGCATGGATAATGAGAAGTCCTACAGTAAACCATATCATTCAAGTGTAATATTCGTCAGTTAAGCCTACGTTTACTCCAGAATATTTCTTGAACATGAAATATAACTGCATTGATATTTTGCCATTTTTTCTGGCACATTCTGACAGAACATGATCACTCTGCTCCAAGACATCCCTTTCAAAATATTTTCTCATTTTTCCTCATCTTGCATTAACAAGACTTACTATGCTTGATCATGAGACATGAAAAATAAAGGATGAAGCACATACTAGTGCAGTTAGCTAATTTTTTTAAGCAGAGGGCAAAGTTGGTCTACACAGACCCCTTTGCAACCATTGACCTATTTCTCTTTTATATTTTTAAGTCCTCATTTTAAAACTCAGCGAAGGCAGATCGAAGGCACTGACAAACATCAGCATTAGCAGAAGTGCAACAGTCTGTCACATCACTAAAACCCAGCTGTTTGCAGAGTGACGGCCAGTAGGGACTACATGCTGGG
Source organism: Acanthisitta chloris (assembly GCF_000695815.1). Lineage (NCBI taxonomy): Eukaryota > Metazoa > Chordata > Aves > Passeriformes > Acanthisittidae > Acanthisitta > Acanthisitta chloris. The sequence continues at coordinate 36,685 of NW_008687236.1, read as the reverse complement.
AGCAAAATACAAATGCCTGGATCCTCCTCAGCATCTCTTCCAGCTATTTATACATAACTTTGCTGACCTTCTTTCCTTGTTTGTTTTCAGTGTCAGCTGCTTTTTACTCATGGCTAAGCCACAGTTTTTTCACAATACACCAAAAATCCAAGCTAATGATCTTGGATTCCTCAAGTCAAAGTACATCTGGCATGGAAATGAGAGTCTGTCTTAGGCCCATCTTTCATGTAAATACACACACATCTAAATTGAAAAAAGTCTTGTGTATCATGGATTTGCTGAGTAACGTGTGGTAGTATCCTTATCATTCCTAGTAAGTGTAACTCAAGAAGGACTTTTCAAAAGTTCAAAAGAAAAGCAGTGAATTGCTGTTTAAATGAGACTCCATTAGGAAGAACTCTGTTCATGACTCTCCCAGATCATTGTTTTTATTAGCAAGCTACATGAATAACAGCAAAGCTATTTGTACACTGCTCATCGGGTTGGGTGCAGGCCCCCATCCTACCAGAGAGCTCTTTTAGATGTTCAATTCAGCACTGTTATCTGTTCTGTGAGCAAAAAACCTGAAGCAAATGAATGGAAATTTTCTGACTGGCCAACAAAGAGGCTTTCCCAGCCAAAATCAGAACAAGGTTTTAAAGTTATTTAGTAAATCAAAAGGCTAAAAAGCCATGATCTTGTGATCTCTCCCAATGGTAAGTAGTCCTCACAGTGATCCCATGGTTTCACTGGGCTTCACAATAGATTTACTCATTATAGAGTTAGCACATGAATAAAGATTTGAAGAGCAATACATGACAGCACAAAAATATTATGAACTGTAAATTTTATATTAGTTGGAAGCATTCACTTCCAGTTATTTTAGAGCAACTTGGACAAACTTGTGAACAGAGGCATAGAAACAGTCTGGTTTATTCACAGAAATCTAAGTCTGTGTCTGTCAGTTTTTCTGAAACATCACATCCACTCGTCTGTGTGCTGAGTAATGTCATGGCTACTTGTGTTGAAATAGAAAACACCCATAGGTTTGCAGTCAATCTCCAGCTGAGTAAAGTGGTGGAGCTCTACCACCTACTGTCAGATCTAAGCTCCGTGCAGTGTTGCTCCCCTGTAGGTCCCTGCTGGATGCCTTCCCATGGATCACACAGGAAGTCTGGACTACAAGCTTTTTGGTTCTCCATTTTAGTTTAGGGCTAAAATGACTGGTAAACTTCTACCACTGATTGGGAGGAGTTAAACCCCACATCAGGGCATCTGCCACCAAGAGAGTTCTGGAGCTGCCTAACAGAAGGGTGCCAGGACACAAGGCTAGAGGCAGGGGACTTGCACTGGCAGGTGGCAACTCCCGAGCATGAACACAGCAAATGAACACTGATAAAAACACCTCATCTCCCCAAAAGTGCAAAGTAGTGGGTAAAGTACTGTCACCCCTCATTTGCTGCCATTCAATTAACTGCTGAATCTCGTTTCCAAAATTCAGGAACTAACCTGCTTCAGAAAACATCATCACTTTTTACCAAAGAGTTTGCACGAAACAGGACCACTGAAAGGCTAGCTGGACTCTCAGCAAGCATAACAAGCAGGAAAAAACTTTTTTTTAAAAAAATCTGCCTTTTTAGAACAGAATGGCAAAAGAAAATATGATATTAGCAAATGAGAAAATTGTCTCCTTCTTAGCAACAAAAAGTGCTGAGAAGCAGATACAGGTACCATTTAGAGACTGGTCTGCATCCAAAACCAGGACTGGTAAGGACTGGAGGCCAGCCAGGCTATTGCAGATTCTGTATGAATGCTAACATGTTCAGGATTTCAAGAGAAGGAGACATACACATGCTTCCATACTTGAAAAATGTATAACCTACATGCACATGCTAAAACCTATAAGAATTGATGAGTTTATTATAAAAAAATCCTTCACTTACCTAGATACATGTCATATAAGTATATAGAGCAGAGATATAACATGGCACCATGCTGGTGTATGGCAAATGATAACAGAATATAACAAACAACCACGTAGTGTGCAAGTACTGTTAAAATTGTGTCATATCTGCTTATATTTTTTTCTACTGAGAGGCAGCAGAGAGACCTTGGTTAGAGATGAGACCTGCATTGTTCTAAGCAAAGTAAAAATAAGAATCCAGTGCAAATGCCAGAAAGGTTCAAATCTAGCTCTGTAGTGGATTTACAAAGAGCTGAATGAGGCCCAAAGTCTTTTAGGATATGTCAACAAATCAAATTGAAAACACAGCTATTCCAACAAGGAATGTGTATGTACTTACATATTACATATACCTGCCGTATAAGAATTTGGTTTAGTTAACTTAGTTAGGAAACTCTTAATTTAAGCTTTATTTGCTTCTCCCTTTTGAAAACAGCTTAAAATTTTCCTTTTTTTCTTTTATGGGCCACCAAATAGCATGTGACCAAATGTACCTATTTAGTGAAAATGAGTTCCATTAGTATGTAAACTTATACTTGCATTGTTTTCTTCTGAAGGATAATAATGGAGAACAGGTGGTGATGCTTAGCATCAGGCTCCTGTTTCTAGAATTACAATCTATTGGGAGCCACCAGCAATCTCTGAAAGCTGTCATAAGTGCTCAGAACTAGTATGATCCAGGCACACTCAATACATTAAAGCTTCTTTTTGAAAATTTAAGTAGGTGTGACAGGAGAAAACTGGCTGAATGGTGCAGGGATTCTAACGTGTCCCTGCAAAGGGTCATTATTTCCTTCTGCATCCCACAATAAATAACTCAAGCTGGCCTCCTTTTCCACAGCAGAAATTAGACATTTAAAAAATTCAAATAGGTACCATATGAACTATAAACTTTTCTGGTTTAGCATTCAAATGTAGACTGATTCACATTGTTGGAAAATATGGGATTTAAATTCTCCTTGAAAGAACATTAAGCAGCTGTTCTTTTACACTTACTTATTCCTTTCCCAGTGACACAAAACCAGCAGTGCCAATAAATATCTCCTTGATGTAGTTTGAAAACCTACTTAAGTCACACAGCACAAATAGTTTTACCCAGTGAGTCACAAAATCACACATCAAATGGACATTTTTTAGTTTTATCAATCCCATCTTTACAAGTAGAAAGTGGTTTAAAAACAATCCTATATAAGCAACTGTGTTTCCCAATGAGTCTTATGATGAGCACAAGGCAGAAACACCAACTGACAGATCTATCTACACAAGCAAACAAGCATTATAGCCATGTTTTAAAATTTGGTTTCAAAGCCGAGGAGTAGGACAAAGACAACACATATTTGTAAGGCAATTTCACCTGACATACAATATTACAAAACCAGACACGGAAGACTGGCTGATATCCTCTACTACTACTATGTATCAGATGTGCCAAGACACACACGTGAATGAGGAAGTAATTAATGCAGGTCTGTATTGCAGCACTGTAGTTTGGGAGCAATAGGAATTTAAAACTGTAACTTTTTTTGCAGGGCCAGATTTTCAGTTGGTAGAAATTGGCAATTCCCCACTGATTTCCACAGGAAAATGCCAAGTAGCACCAAGCAGTTAGATTATACTTAACATTCCAGATTTCTTGCACAGCTATGTGAAATTAACATTATATTTATTATTACTGTGGTTGTGCTTTTTGGGAGACCTTAGTCAAAGTGGTGCCTGCAAGCTGAAATCAGTTTATGCTAGGCTATCTTCAACAGGCTTTGGGGCAGAGTATATATATTTTAGCCTTCTTCAGTCTCACCTGTGTTAGTTTTCATCTAAAATTAAAAGGCAGTGCGATGAGCTGGAATGCTACAGAAATCATATTCTGATTCAACAGTGCTCAGGAAATTCTTTTACTGCTTCTGGTTTTCCTCAAAGTCTTAATGCCTCATTCTCCAACGAGTCTCATGTAAGTGTCTCTCCACTTGAAACCCTGTGGCTACGACAGAAAAAAATTAAAAGCTGCCCATTGCTTTGAAGATGCTATGCAAGGAACACCACCTTACAGAAGCAAGACAAGCTCAGGCCACAAAACTGGGAGAAACAGCAAAAGACAGTGTTAGGCGAAAGCGGATGGCAAATATGCTTCTTCTTGTCATTGTGCTAAAACCAAAGCTTTTCTCCTGAAATTTTGTTTTCCAAAAATGAAATACACAACTGTTGTCACAATTTGGGGTTTTGGTTTTTAATTTTGTTTTTAACCACAGCAACACTAGCTTTGCACTACAAAACCTCTTAGTCTTAATGAGTCCTTCCGTCTGAAATCAAGTTGCTGAAGTGAGGGGTTATGTTAAATTGTGCCATAAGATCCAACTACAATCATCTGTTTCCTGAATTTCCCTAATAGAGTAAATATTTCCCCTCATTTATCACTCCTGTTAACCTGAGTCCAGCTAAATAACTGAAATGTCTTCTGGCACGTGCGTCACCAGCAAAATTCTTGACCAAAAGACAATCACAAAATTATTACTGGTGATGAGTGAAGAAGAAAAAGTGCACAGCCTGATCCCAGGAAAGTTTTAATGTCCAAGACATAAATAATTCTCATTCTTTTCGAGAACTGACTAAATTTAATATTTGGAACAATACTTAAGAAAGCACATTATGCCATTTTTGAATAAATTTGTTTTATAACAGTTTTACTGTACTTCCAAACTTCAAACTTATCTTCAAAAACTATTTAGAAAAGGAAATTTGCTAGGCTTTGATCAGGGAATAAGACTGAATAATGAAATTTAGAATCATGAATAATTTAGTTTGCAAGAGACCTAATTTCATGAAGGATTTTTTACGTAACAAGAACTAAAGGTTTTGTGTCTTTAACAAAACTTCTTTAAAAAAATGTTAATTTATCAAAACTTCTTGAAAAAAAATGTTCTTTTGGAACACAAAAGTACAGGATTTAGCTCTTACAAATATCACAAACTGACAAGTATTGTATTGCTGAAATATTCTTTCAATTCAAAGGACTTGCATAGGTGGAAAAAAATCAGTGCATCTTAAGAAAAATACAGTTTTTCAAATTATCATAGCTTACAGTGATTTTTCTTTTCAGAAAAAGAACCTTGGTTTTCAAATTCACATGACTGCTTGAAGAGGCAGCAGAGTTTTAACACTGCATTTTAATAGGACAACTGGCCAATAAATCCCTACACTACTTTTCTTTCCTCAGTCTTTGTTAAGATACTAATACTATTAGAGTTAGCTTCATGGTAGAAGTAAATTCTTTACCTGGTGAAAGGAGAACATGAAGGCAATAAGGATGAATTTAACCAAGGAACTACAATGTTAGAATAGAAGATAAACACAGAACTGAGCATCTGATCTAAAAGACTCATTTTGGTTGCCTTCCAGACATAACAGTTTTACTCTTTCTTCAAACAACAGAAATCTTCATTTTCAAAACAATGTGTTGAAAGATGTATCTGCCCTGATTTGAACCATTCTGAACTAAATGGTGGATAGCGCATATATATTAATTGTATAAAATTCATGAGAGGATAATGTTCATGGTGCCATGATTTCAACAGTTTGTTGTCAAACAAGCTGTTTAATTTTTGCCCAGATTGCACTTCTCTATAACAAGAACGTTCATACCTTGTGGCAGCACACTTTGCAGACAAGCTGCATTTGCACTACATACGACATAGTTGTTCACCCTGCTCCGTTTTTAAAATCTGGATCCAATTTTCAAATGAACGATCACTTTGCTAGACATTTATTTTTGCTGTGGAATAACTGTTTGGTGAACAGACTGTTTTCAGCCTTGGGGGTTATTTATTTAGATCTTTATTCTCTTCAAAATGTTGGTGGAAAATGTTTGCCTGCTGGAGGGGTCCCACATGCTTCTGATCTCGAGATTCACTGACTTCGACTGCCTAAAAAGTGAGTGAGCAAGTACAAACACAGAGAGAAGACTGAATGGTCATTAAGTATCTGGGAATTACAATCCTAGTTTAAAAAGTCTGTTGGATGAATTGAGTTCCAGTCTAATTCAGAGTCCTGAGAACTTAAATTTCTATATACTCAAGAGTTTAATATAATAGCACAAAGAGATGGATGGGAGAACTTCAAAGCTGAGAAGGATAGAAAATTAATGCAGCAGTAACCTGCTGATTCAAGAACAAACACAGGTTCCCAAAACAAATGCTTTTCCTATCTGTAATAAATTGTGATATTCTTCTGCTTAGAATCTGTACAAATAGTGAAAACATAATTTCTTTTTTCCCAATGAACAATTAAAAAGAAAAAAGCAGCTTTTTATTCCAAGAATTTTTATGTGAAAATAAGAAGTCCCAGTGAAATATTGCAATTTCCATGGCACATTTTAATTTTTCCTCTTAAGCACTAAAAGCACTCCCTAAGTTCTGACATTTCCAGGAATTCTGATAGCAGACTATTTCGTCAAAAAAATGGAGTTCCAAAAGTAGAAAATATATTAGGTATGTATCTTTTAAAACCAAACATTTCCAAGGCAAGTTTGGAAAAGCTACTGTTTAAAAGCCCATTGATTTAAATAGTATCATTTTCAACCTGTGTACTTCCTACTAAATTTTATCACATTCAATTTCATCAGTGTTTGTCTTCTTTGAAAATACTCATTGTGTAAATGTTTGGATTGGTCATCTATGTTATCATCTTCCAAATATTTTGAGTTCTTTAAAATACCACATATTTGTTTCAGAGAAAAGCATTTTATATAATGGGGAAATTCAGTTGTCATATGTTGAAAAGTTTTTTGAGTCAATGCCGTAGAAGTTTAGCATAACGGATGACTGAGTCAACAAACATTATGCTTAAAGTCATAGGCTTCCACTTGTGGGTGAACCAAGTGGTACTTTTATGCTTTTGAATGAGAAGTTCATCTATTATATACAGCTCTCAGAGCAAGTTTCATTATATTCAGTTTAATTTACACTCACATAATAGTGGACCATCTTGGGAAGGTAATTCCACTCTTTCTCCATACTTTGTGCAATTTGAACTGTTTGAAAGACTCTGCTTTCTATTTCAGTTTAACTTGTGCTTCTGCACCCTGTAATACTAATTATACATGAAGATAATTATGACACTGAAGTTAAAATATGTCTTTTTGTCTATGTAGGAAGTCTTGCTGAATCCAAAGGAGTGACTTAGGCCTGGATAGATGTCTTTTGGAAAAGAAGAGATGGAATTCTACTTCAAATGCAGGGAATTTTAGTGCCTACTTCTTATTTCTAATGAGGTCTCAAAAATATTTTCTTTTTTTTAAAGCAAAATGTCACTGCAAAACCAAAAACAACCTCCAAACCCTAAAATCTATACTGGTCTCACCAGTGCATTTCTATAAGCAACAGCAATGCTGTGGCAATGAGTTGCAAGTAGCAAAATAGCATTTTTGTTGCCATGTAATGCAGAACTGAATTAGCATGTGTAGCTGACAGTGCACAGGCTGGAAAGGGCTTGAGAAATTCTCCATTCATGAACCCATTAATATAGAGAAGATACATTATTTTTTACTGGATGTCTAATACCACCTCTATTTTCTTCTTTCTTCACATTTGTGCAGTGTTGGTCCACACGCTCTAATTTTATAATTATTTAACAACAATTCTTTGCTTTTAGATATACCATCTTGCAAAGGCATAATGTCACCATCTTGATAGGAGCACATGAGGGCAGAATTTGGAGTTTGTGATTAATTTGTGACAACGCTGGAATGAGAACTGGCACAGACAATGGAATGGAGCTGTGGCCCAGTCTTTCTTTAGACATCTAGAAAAGTGTGTTGACTTTCAAAAGTGACTAAGCATCCAGTGCCTTCCAGCTACAAACTGTAAGTACGTACCTAAAACTGAAAGGGACCTGACAGCCTCACACCAGACTGAAAAATAACCAAACAAAAAACTCCTTGTATTTGTAGCCCTTGTATATGCAATATCCTAGGCCTGTTAAAATGGTATGCTCAGACAGCAAATATGCTATATGCATAAAACCAGTAGAATGAACAAATACAAACCATTAGTTGGGATTTATTTTTTTTCCATCAAAAAAATGGTGTCAAAATCAGAGATTTTAACAAGCAGACAAGTTCAGGATAGCAAGTTCCTTTCCATCCCTGCTTTAAAGAAGAGAGCAGACTGGACTGGGTCACATCTACCAAAAACCATGTACTTCATTAGCCATAAATGTGAGTTCTCTTCACATCAATCAACTAGTCACAAGATGTCACATCTTGCTGTCAAGTGCAGTGGAGAGCAGGGGCTCTGCCAAGTTTTTTACTGAAGCTGGGTGGTTGGAATCCAGGTTTGAATGCCAAAGTATTTTAAACTTGTGTTAACTATGGCTTTTAACTGGTTTGAAGTTTGCAGGTGGAAGAGGAGATCAAAGGAGGGTTTTAAATTATTTTTTTCAATACTATCGACATTCATTAAGTCAGAGATGGTAACCAGAGACTGCTGCTAGGGGAAAATAACAGAGGAAACACAGTATTTTTTAGACTCTGCAAACTCCTACTGATGCAGCAGAGAATCTGGTGAAAG
>NW_008687236.1:0-28168 GCF_000695815.1 Acanthisitta chloris | reverse complement strand
AGGGAAAGACACACACACACCAGCACTTACAACATTACAACTTTTATTTAGGCTCCTAATATATCTGGTCAAATAGACTTGAAAGATAAAATAGGAGATTCTTGTGTTGTTTGACTGTAATCCTGAGTTGCTCTTTGTCCTCAGCTTTCTGTATCTATTTGTAGACAGAGCCAAGCAACCCTGTACTTCCCTGACATGAGAGTAGTTTCCATCAAAACTGTAACAACTTTGGAAACAGTGGACTTTTCAAACAGCTGTAAGGTTGTTCTAAAAACAGAAATCATAAATATAATTTGCACTAGTGAAGTGTTCCATGAATGCATCACTGAAATACAGAGACTATTTACAGAAGAAAAAAATCTTACTTCTGCCTTCCTATTCCTAATTAATATGATTAATTCCTAATATTCCTTCCTTCCTTCCTTCCTTCCTATTTTTATAAGCTTAGAATACCCTTCACCAAGAGGCAGAAGGAGCTTGCAAAAAATTACAATTAGTCTGCTAGAGGGCCTAAGTTTCATGACTTTGCCTGTATCAAACTCTGTCTTCAAAGATACCTGTACATACAGAATGGCTGAGAGATCTGAGCTGAAAATAAAGAGGAGGATTCTGAAGGTGAATTTAAGTCAATTCACTGAGTTACCATGAAAGCTCTTTACAAAATTGCAGGATACATTTATGAAGACTTTTTAAAGTCCAAAGATACTCAGCCTTATGTACAATGATAATTTTTGAGGGCAGAATTTACTCATGAAAAAAAAAAAAAAGCTTAAGGAAGTAACTAAAGAACAAAAGACCACCCAAACCCCAAACTCCTTCATTCTGAGTGAGGTGTGACTTGAAAATCTGACCCTATTTTGAAAGTATTTACTTCTGTAGCTGACTAAATGGTAGCAAAATTATTTGAAAAGTCTCCCCTGACTTATGCATCCTACATACTTTGTAAATATGTCCTAAGCCTCTTTGTTTATTTCTTCATTTTTCTATTTCCTTTTCATTAGAGTCATGTTTTCCGTTTGCTGCATCAATCTCTTTGGCCTATTTAACACTTTGACTAAAAGTCTCACTGGATAGCAAAGCCACAGTGAAATTCATGGGAGTGGTAACACTAATGTTCATGGGCATTGGAGAGGATATGAAAATCAGTGCCTGCTGCCACAGAACCAAGGATCGAGTTCAGCTAAGTAGTTAAATATTTGCCTGACTAATATATACACATCCTAAGTGAGGTAAACAAGACAACACAAATGCTTACATTGAACCACACATGCTTAAGTTTCCTGATAAACTGAGGTAACATGCTGGGCTATTTATGACACTGATAAAATATAAGTTGTTATTGATTTTTATGTTGATAAAAATGCTAAACTACATAAATGCATAAAAGTTGCCATAATGTATCAGGGCAAAGTGGTCAGGCCAGCATCCTGTTAGCTGCAAATACCCAAATAAATAAGATCATAGGCAGGCACAAAAGGATTTCTCCCAGATGCATTCATCCATCTTCAGTCAACAGCATCTTAGACACATCTAAAGTTGGAAGTTTTATCACTGTGTTTAGCTTAGATACATCTGAAGCTGCAAGTTTAGTACCTACAGGAGCAAACTCTCATCTCTGCATCTGTCTCATCTCCATTTAAGCAGTTCCATATGAGTCCCACAGCATCATGTGGCAATGAGCTATACAACATGAAAAAGTAGTTCCTGGCTCTCCAATAATTTCACACCATCTGCACTTGGCTCTTCTTCTACAGCAAATACTGAGTGACTGCTACATACTCACCTTTTCTTGACTCTTCATTACTTTCTGTCTCTCTGTCCTGCTCTCCCATGGTCATCCCTTTTCTAAACTGGGTCTTTGTATCCTAGTTGTTTTCTCCTGTTTTAAAGCAGCTCTGCTGTTCCAATCATCCCTGGTCTTCTCCTTCTCCATTTAATCCCAACTGCTTTTATATCTTTTACCAGTTACTCAGCACCACAAAATTAGAAACACATTAGAAACCAAGCTCTGTTTGGTTTTCAGTTCCTGATATTCTGCCTGGATTTTTAAAAATATTTTTTTAGGATTTAATTTTTAGCTCTCTGCTGCTGCTTCACCATTAAAGATAGCTAAAGTGACTCTAAATGACAAATTATCACTATATGTGCCTAACTGCCATCACATTGTATGTTGCTAAAAGACTTATGTGAAATTTTTCTTCTAGACTCCTTGCATACTGAAACCTGACAGTTTAGTCCTGCTTATTTTTGATTGTTTATTAGTTCTTCTAATCAGTTATGAAATGGGTTATTCCTTGACAATTCAGTTTCTTTGAAGTTTTTGTACTTCAGCTATAGCTCCACTGGCACACGTGTTTTAGGAGCAGAAATGGTGTAATATGATTTTCATCTGTCAATAGTCTGGTAAGAAAGAGCTGCTTTCAAACATTAACACTGTACTGACAAATTATAATTAGGGCTGAGTATTAAGAGAGTGTGTTGAGAGGAAGGCCTTACACATGTTATAAGGACAGAAGACTGTTAAGAGATTTTTTCAGTTCTGAAAAATATTCAGGTGAAACATACTGTTAAAATGAACTTTAGAAGAAGCAGATGTCCACAAAATGTCTTCTAGTAGCTAGTTTTTTAATTAATTTCCTGCCAATAGGGTCATTTAAGACAGAAGGAGATCAAAAGTAAAAGCAATGTGATATTTTACTAACAAATGGTCAAAGCATACAAGCGCAAAGACTTTCAGTGAAGTCAATAGCATCAGGACCAGCTGAGCTCCCCATATTGCAGTAACACAGGCACATGTTGTACCACTGACAATGCATGAACTGTGTTCATGGCTGGTCTTGTCTGCTCATACTATTTCAGCAGTGTTGATCTCCCTGGCTGAATTTCAGCCCTGTGCCACCTAAGCAGCCCTTCAAGCCTTCCAGCTGCTATCTCACAGTAACTGGATTGCTCTTTGGTCAAGGGGTAAAATTCAGATTTAAAGGGCTACATCACAAAACAATGATCCGCCCAAAAAAACCAAAAAAAAACCCACACACACAGCCTCTACATTTGAGAACCAAATACTGGCCAACAGACAGGAGCACTGGATGTCAAACCAAGGAAAGAGAGAAAATCCAATCCAGAAACTGAGTGTCAGCCACTGTTGTACAATCTGTTTTCACAGAATCAGCTAAATCTGAACTAGTGAATTCCACTTCAGCTTTTGCTCCTACTGCCACTGGTATCTGGGAAATGACTTAAACACAACTCTGGAGAACAGCATGGAACTGGTGTTTTGGAAACACCGAGGTCAATACATTGATAGATCAGATACATGTGCCAGGGTAGTCATTCCAGTGGCACAACACATGATATGTCAACTTCTTTACATAGGTGGGTCAGGAAGAGGCACTATGGCTCTACTTGCAACATCTCTGCATCCTTGTTCAGGTTTACACCAAAAGAAACCCACCAAAATCCTGAATTAAGAAAAGGGTTGCTTTGGATGGAGACTGAAACCCATACAGAAAGGCCACAGTAACTGTGTCTGGTACATTAGATACAGATCCATCACTGATCTTTCATAACATTATTTCATCATTGAGGGAACAGTGTAAATTACTGTAATTTAACTTTTCTGTAACAACAATTTTAAGAGTGATAATCCCTTTTACACAGATAATCTGCAGCACATTTGCTATGCCTTTTTGGCTTCAATTTTTTAACAGGGCCTTAAAACAATTTTTTCCTTAAAATGACAACATTGTATTCTGCTTTTTTTGGTAGTGGGGCTTTGTGCACTCATAAACAGTTTAAGAGTTCCCTTCACACCTGCAGTGCACGTGTGTGCCTGTAATAAAAATTCTCTTATCTGTCCTTTACTGATAACTTAAGAGGACAGTGTTTATAAAAAGACATCATCCTTGTGACTGTAATGGACAAAATCAAGACCAAATCCCAAACCTACAGCAGTGACGGTGAGGCTAGCATGTCCAGAGAAGGAGGGATCCTCCCTGCTGGCCTCAAAGTTAGAGCAGAGAGGCTGAGGGAAAGCAGACCTGCAACTCCTTTCCAGCTGGCAAATCCTGCTCAAAGACACAAGGAAGCAGTCTGTACCATCACAAGGTTTTGTTCCATCCTTTCTTGACCTTCCTGGACTCCATGTTGCTTATTTGGAAAATCGTGGCAGAAATGCTCTCCAATTAGCATAATCTGAGCTATGCTGAAGTTATGCTGCTACTCAGAAACATCTTGCTCAGAAAATGCCCCCCATGGACTTGTTTACACAGCAGGGGAGTGGATTAACATGCATTAGATAGCAGTGTCGTGACTTCTTTTCTTGGCTGCCTCGTGCTGGTTATAACTCTGCTTGCACTGACATCACTGACCAGGCCCCAGTGCCAAGGCCCCAGCAGAAGGAAAATCCTAAATCAGCCTAACCACAGAACAGTTTGTTATCAACAAGACTTTCCCAGCCTTCTTCATCTTAAGTGTTGGTACAAAGTCTGAGAGAAATTTTCTTCCACAGAGAAAACTTTAATCTTCTGGTTAGACAACATCACACACTACAATTTGGTACTTAATAAATTGTTGCAAAGCTATAATACAAGTATTCACTTGGTCACTTATCCTTTTAGCAATAAAAAACAATTGGTACTGAAGTTTAGTTGCAATTTGTTGCAGCTGCTGTGGCCAGGACCCCCTCAGAAAGTAATTTCCAGAGGATTCTTCTTGTTAAAAAGCCATTTTCTTGGCAAGGAGTGGGGTGTCTGGAAGATAGCAATGGGGACAAAACCAAGCACAGAAGTTTACGAGCATTCCTAAAGAGCATTTTAAAAATTCTGTATTTATTTAAGTAATTACAGAAACATTTTATGCTGCTAAGCAGTTTAGTCCTACCACCAAATGATAAAGTAGACTTTTAAGCCTAGGCAGTTTTCCTCTTTACCTGTAAGATGACATATGAGGCAGCATCAACACTTGGCTCCACCCTGGAGAAAGTGTGGAGAGAGAATGTCAACCACCTGGTTTCCCAGTCCTTCCATGGCTCCCAGAATTTCCTTTCTCCGGTTCTGACCTACATTCACTCTCCCTCCCCACCACAGGAGTTGGTTATGAATAATATAAACTGAAAATGTAGCTTTCTTGGGAGTAACAGGAACTGAAAGGCTCTGGAAGACAACTTTCAGTCTCCCTGGGCAACCCCAAAGTGTTCAGCTCACACACGGTGGCTGGTTATGTGAATCAGATGGTATCATTACTGCCACCTGACTGGATGACAAACTGAAATTTAAGAATTACACAGGTCTGGTACATTTTTTTCCCTCCTTCCTGAAGAACAACAGGGGAGATGATATTTGCAAAAGAAAGATAGCAACCACCCAGTACTCCTCCTACCAAAGAGGCAGACAGTAAAAGTCTCGCAGCTCAGTCTGTGTGTTCTGGGCAACCTAATGTCCCAAAAGAGACAGAGAAACACAAAATGTTCTGTTTCAAGATAGACACCAGCATCCTGAGTCTCCCAAGAAATTCACAAATGGGACTGATGTGATGTAGGCTCTGCTCTCTCATTTTCAAGCCAAAAGAGAAGAACAAAGAAATACGGCCAGGCCAACAGAAGCTTCATTTGGCCATTTTTCACTCAAGCTGTTACTGAAGACACGTTATGAAGACGAACGGTCTCCCAACCCAAGGCTCTTGACACTGGCCATGCAGAGTACTATAGCTGTACTTCATGAAACACTAGGACTTGGCCATAAAAAACCAAATCAAGCAAACCCCAAGACTAGAAAGGAGGGAAGTCATATGAAAGCAAAAACATTAAATACAAGATGCCAGCACATCTGTCAGTATGTTTTTTTCAAAATTTTTGACACAGCCTAATTCTTTCCAAAACTTCTGAAAATGAACTGAACTAAGTTAACATCAGTAGCATTTTGCATTTCTTCTAGTGGTTTTACATGGAGTTCTCCCCCTTGCTTCCACAGACATTGTTTTACAGCAAAATGTCCAGTTTAGAATCTTTACAGACTGTCAAGAAGAGATGCACCATTTTCTTTAGGAACATACAGCAAAAAAAACAACAACCCAGAACAGTTCTGGAAACTACTTTGCCCTGTGCAAATGGAAAAATAAAGGAGTTCTTCCCACATCAGATGCATTACTTTCCCTGATGCCATTCTAGTTAAGAATGAGATTCCAAGATTACAAGTTTCCTGCTGCAACATAAACGTATTCTGTTCGCAGTTCCTTTAAGAGATCTCCACTTTAGTCATTTCAGACTTGCAGAGAAGAGATCATGCTGACAGCAAGTCACTGCTTTACTCAAGGCAAGCTGCCAAAACACGTAGAACTGAACCCTGTCCTCTCATTCACTGGACCGATAAATATGCTTTTAAAAGCATGCACAGCCTGGTTCACACTTACATGATGCACAGAGAATGAGGGAGAGGGCTTGCAGAGTGAAGAAACACCTCATTCCCAAGCATGTGCACAACAGTCTGCCTCTGCTTACTGCTAAAAATGGTAAACCAGTGCCATTTGTACTACATATGTGCAACATACATGTCTCAAAGATTCATTACCGTGCATATGAAAATTCAATCATATCAAAGCTTAGCTTTAAGAAAGTCCCAAGGGGCCGAACTGTGTGCTGATGCACTTTGAGAGGGGAAAAAAACCCAACAACTTTTAAACTTTTTTTCTTTTCTGTAGCGTTGCCCTGCTCTTTCCGTTAGTAAGAATAAAATAGCTGCTGAATGAGTGAACTCCATGTTCCCACTATGTGTTTATATCCATTTATTTTCATAACTCAAGTTCTGTTTGTGTGAACACAAATGCATAAATCATAAATGGATTTAGGGCCGATCCCAATAAAACCGCAACTCAGATGAAAAAAACTCTTTTTATTTGAAGACTGCTGTGCTTTGGTCATTTAGTATGAACATATGTAGCCATTTAAGCCATCTCACTCTCTTTCTAGCTACTTTCTGTATCTCATTCTAGAGCAAAGGATTCTGCATTAGCTTGGAAGCATCATAAATTCATCTATTTTCACATTTCATTGCAATTTGAAAATTGATTTGTGTTCATGAAATTTTCCATTAAAATAAATCTACCCTCCAATCAAAAAGGGAAAAAACACCACTGAAGAAAAGTGATGGTTTGAGGACACACACTCTCATTGCACATACTATACTTAACGAAAAAATAAGAGATGAAGGTTCATGTTCTCTAATGAAAACAAAGACTTTTTCAGGCAAACTTTCTTGGCTTCTGTATTGGCTTTTCACATCCATGGATATGAAGCTCATAGAAGCCCATTTCAAGCTAAAGGTACCAGAAACACAGCCTAGATCATAGTAGTGAAAGACAAGGATTTTCAAAGAACTATCCTTCGGTCAGTTAAAAAAAAATACAAAAATAAATCTAAAATTCTTAATACACTTGGAGTTTTATCAATGCCGGAAAAGCAGCATGGTGGCTTCTAGCTTTCTTCACCATTTCTGTAGTATCATACAAACTTTAGCTCCTCAAATCTATCATAAATATCTAATGAGTGCAGTGTCAAAACTGACATGAAGATACCCAGCATCATGGCAGGACATGGTGACAAGCCACATGGCAATGATGGGCCAAGCAGAGCCTGCTGGCCCCAAATCTGACCCTACACCCTGACTCTTGCCAGCCATGACAAATGTGTGCATGTGGAGGGCAGCATGAGCTTGGTAGGGACTTTGACAAGCCCAAGTGGAAAAGGCAGCTCTTTTCTTTGAAGGTGTTCTCCAAGTTAACATTTCTACATACATATAAAATATGTTTGGATATACTTTAAAAAATTACCAAGTATACAAAACTTGGAGAGGAAAAGATTCTTGAAAAACAAACAGAAGCAGGAGCAAGAGCTCCTCCTTTGCAGAGTTAAATTCCTCCTAAACAACGTTTCCAGAGTGAGGCATCTGTAAGTACAACTGTAAAAGGACCAAAGGCTCAACTGACAAGCCATGAGATATGAAGTGCTTGCAAGATACATCCGATGTTGAGATAATTAAAATCAAAATTAAACTTGTGCCATATTTGCATCTGCAAAACATCAGTTAATCAAACATAATGAGTTAATCAGACTCACTTTTCTGAGGGCATAATGTAATCATACTTCATCATCTTCTGTGCTGTCCTTAGACTGTGACAGACTTTCCAGACAGAAACTGACTCTTCCTAAGTATTTGCACACCCAGCAAAACATGAGAGTTCTGGAAATATTCTAGGTGTTGTTGCAAAGTTAAAAGAAAATAGTTGTAATAAAGCCACTTTATAGGGGGTTTTGCTCTATATTAAGAAGTCAATTAATAATAACAAATTGAAAGGGAATTTCCAAGCATAACCCAGGAAGGAGATAATAGTCTGCATTCCATTTTTTCAATTAAGAGACAAGCCACTCTTTAGCAAGACTGCTGCCAGTAAACCAGTATGTCACCCAGATTCCTAACAGCAAACAGCAAGAGCAAAGAATAGATTCTCTGGTGACGTCTGCAGACTTAGCAATTCTGTATTTCTTTTTTTTCTTAAATTAAAAAAAAAGGCAGCTGTTGCTGGATATTATTTCTAGGTATTGTAATTAATTTATTTTTAATCCCATGGAGAAATAATTTATGTTTTGGTTGCTAGCTATTTAAGATATTGTGGTTAGTTTTTTTGTGTCTTTGGTACATTTTATTGTAACATTGTCAGGGCACTGCATTCAATTACTATCATCTCATGCTGTTTTACTTGCTACAAAGCATCATCCAAACATTTTCTAGCAAGTCCTTGTGGGTAACTACATCCTGTCCAAGAAACACATGTATGTCCATGTGTCGATAGGTATGAGATCAGTGTCAAATTAGTAATTTGAACTAGTGCCTCTTTGATTTGGCTTCTATGGTCTCAAACCTCTTAGCTCAAGCTGCAATAGAGTTAAAAAAATAAATACATTTTGACATTAAACTGAGTGCATTTAGAATACTGAGGCTTATCTGATAGCTCTCTATTGTGCCTCTGCAGTGTTAAAACTTATCCCAGCTTTTGACTCCTCTCTCCCTTTTCCAGACCTCACTATCTCTTTGTCAGCCCCATAGTTGTGCCAGTCCTCTCTCTTGGCTATCCCAGTTCTTCCCTTCATTGCTGCTGCTCCCGTTGTGTTTGTGGGGGAAATGGGTGGGACAGTCCCAATGGAAACACAAACTCAAACAGCTAAAAAGCAGCAAAGGGAATAAGAGACCCATCCTGCTTGAGGAAAGAGCTGAAACAATGGCTTGTGTGCAGGACATAGAAAGGGCAGAAGATAATAGTGCCCACAGATTAAAGAAGGAAAATATCTGGAAATAAAGTTTGGGAGGTAATAGCCTACCAGATCATTAAATGTGGTTGAGTGAGAAGTGCAAACTCCAGCACTGCCTGAGGGGTCAAGCCTCAGAGGAGAGAGGGGACTATAACCTAGAGGCAAGAAGTCAAAAAGATGGTGAAGTGAATTAAAAAGGCTACCCTCCACATGCACACACTGTGGAAAGGCTATGCTTTTCAATCACGGCTAGGATATGTGGGATTTTCCCTTTCAAGTTGCATCCCTATGGTTGAGCTAGAGCATTCACATGGAAGAGCTTGTCTGAACATAGCGGAAGTTATAGCTAACAAGCATAAAAATTAATCCACCTTCATTGCTAATCTGGCCTGGTTTTTAGTTATGACTCTATTCACTGCATTATATTTATCTACAGAAATTATATATGCAGACCAATTTCCCAGAGAGCCTACAGTACTGAGGTGTTAGAAGTCCCTAGAAGTCATTTCTCTACATCAAGTTTTGAAAGGAAATTAATAGCAGTGTATAGTACTGATCCCCCAAAAGTAACCTAGACTAATATGCACTGAACAGTCTTGTTTCTGAGCATGTTTTTCCCTTGTGCAAACACTGTAGATACCTTCTGATTCTCTGTGAAATTGGGAAAACATTAACAGTTTGCAGAAAGGGAAAATCCTTCACAGTAGTGACAGTGAAGAACAGTGAAGACAGTGAAATCTCACCGATTTAGCACGTCAATGCTTCTCATTCTCTGCTGATCCAAGGCAGTAAAGGGAATAAGAACAGAAAATAAATAATATTCCTCAGAAAGACATAAAACTGTTAAGTCTTACTAAAATCCACATTTGCCCTGCTAGTCTCTCTGCAAGACAGATCAGCTTGCTTTGCTCATGTGAGTATTTTCATTAATTTGAACTGGAACTTTGCCTGACAAAGGAGAGCTGGATCTTCCCTTTCTGGGCAGAAGCACTGTAACTACCAGCTGAAATACATCAACACTCTAGATAAACCATGAACTGTTGTATCCGTTGATTTATCGCTGATTAAAGACTCCCAAGTTGCTCCTAGTTCTGAGAATTGACATAACTGAAAAACAAATAGGTTGCAGGCTGATGGTCCTTTTATCAGTTTTGGTGAGAGTCCTCTGATTTCCCCTAAGTGTATGTGCAGAGTTGAAAGCACAGCTCAGAGCTGTCACAACCACAAAATTCTGTTAATTTCCCGTTACCTTGATCCTTGATCCTTACTACAACTATTTCCGAGTTGTAAACAAGACAGTCAACTCACCATTTAATGTTGCCAAGATATAAAAGGTACTCTTCTTTTTGAGACATTATAAATGCCACTAATGCAACAGATTGTAGATTGTTTTAGAAAGAAAATCATAGGCCTGTAAATGGCTTGGCAAACTTCAGCGCAAAGTCTCACAATCCAAACGAATCAAGCACTAACCTAATAAGAGAGTAGTTTAAAAAAATATGAAAATGTCATGTATTAATTGGTTCATATGAGTGACACCACTGTAAAAAAATGCAGTGGCTTACCAAAGAGAAATCATTATCACAGAAGGCACTAGCAGTAGAATAAAGCAGAGCAGCAACTGACTGTTCAGCTACAAACAGTGCAGACACACTAGGGAAATGAAATACCAGCTATTTTCTGTCCTTTAAGGCTTTGATACTTCCCATGCTCCCTTTAGAACTTTTTTCCTCTCGGATGATGTTCCTTGTTTTAATGGTACTGTGCTACAGTACAAAGCCAGTATTTGCACTTTGCTTCTATGTGTCTGTCTGCTGGCTGGAAAAACTTCTGCTCATCTCCAAGAGCAAACCCCATCGAGCTGCAGATCACAGTTGCATTCTGGTCTGCTAAAATCTGGCCTAAGCTTAATCTTTGAACTTTGCTGTTGCAATTCCATTAGAAATAATCCAGGGATGAGTGTTTCAGTTCAGTTAATTACCTCAGCCTAGTGGTTACCATCCTCTACCTCTACCTCTACCTCTACCTCTACTTCTA
This sequence comes from Acanthisitta chloris, assembly GCF_000695815.1. NCBI lineage: Eukaryota > Metazoa > Chordata > Aves > Passeriformes > Acanthisittidae > Acanthisitta > Acanthisitta chloris. Next base: position 16,830 of record NW_008687236.1, on the reverse strand, counting down.
CCTCTACCTCTACCTCTACCTCTCCTCTCTCCTCTCCTCTCCTCTCCTTTCTTGTCTTCTTTTTATACCAATTCTGTGTTAACTGTGTTGCTTCAAAAGTAGCATCTACAATTATTGCAAGCAAATCTGAGCCATCCTCACATACATCTGCATGAGGCCATGCAGGACCTGGGGACTGGGTCCCAGGGAGAGAGGGTGAATTCAGCACTGATAGCCCTGAGAGCCACAGTCCCCAGTCCTCCAGGGGTCTTTGCTTGTGCTACACACTGGACATCTTAACATGCATGACATCTCTTCCACCACTACAGATACTTACAGAGCTGTCTCTCACTTGAAGCTTGCCTTGTGAATTCACGCCAGTAACCAGAAGTCCTGAGCAAACCCCAGTCCAGGTTGGCAAGTAAGGGGCAAATCATTCAAATGCCACCAGTGAGTAGTACAACTTGTTTTCCATGAACTGAGTGAACTAAAATCAATTATTCTTGACATTGCACTGAATACACATTGACGTGCTAAGGCTGTTGTACATAAGGGAAGGTGGCAAGACCTCCCCATAAGGCAAAAGGCTTTACAGCACAGCCTAACAAAACTCATGAGACTGAGATAATATTCTGTGGAAAAATAGGACTTGTATATTGACACTTTGTGAATACATAGAAAATATAAGAAAATCCAAGGAGAATAATACAAGGTGTATAGGCTCCTCTATTTCCTCAAGGTGATTCAACATAGTAATTATTACAATGTGAACTAGGAAAGACCACAGTACTTTAGTAATATGAAACACCATCAAAATGTCTGTTACTAAACTTTGCCCAGAGTTAAGGAGAGGCAACCAAATTCTGGGTAAATTATAAAGCAATTGAGTGGCTAAGGAAAGAAAGCTTGGAGGAGTTTAAAATCAAATTTCTCACATGCAAAAACCAAAACTACCACTACTGCTATTGTGCCTGCACACAAAACCAAATTATAACATTCAATTATTAGGAAGCTAATGTGAAACACTTTAGCAAATTCAGTGGATTAATTTAATTTTCAGCTTCTCTGCTGCTGTAAGGAAAATGTAGACAAGATAGAGATCCTTCAGTCATTGAGCATTTTGCCTTTTTAGTGCTGAATGTTGGCAGCTCCCTCACTGCTACACTGTGGCTTATGAAAAGCAGCTGTCTTTGGAGATACTAATAATACCCAATAGTACAAAATCTATATTTTCTGAAGAAGTCCACCTTCTTCAGCATCACAATGCACAACATTCATACCATCCAAGCTGAGACTTGATAGGGAAGCGGAGGACCGATGGCTTAAAAGGCTGGTTAATAGTTTACCACAAAGATAGGTAAATGAAGATTATTTTGAATCAGGCTTCCAAGTTTCCAGGCAGGGTAGAGAGCAAAGAAGACTGCACAAGCAGCCTTTTCTTTTTGCTTTTTCACAAGTTTCTATAACCTTTTCTCTCTTCCTCACACTCAAACTCTCATAACCAAACAAAACTTCCACACCCACTGAAGTGTATACTGGATATGAAACCTAGAATTTATTTCCTGTCATCTTAAACAAATGATAGTACCTTAAACTATACCACTGGGACAGCATACTTTTTTATTCTCACCAAGGAGCAAGATACCAGAGATGAACTTGCTAGGTGTGATTTTTAAAACCAAGCTTGTTTCACCCCTGTGAACAGTTTTTACTTCATGCTCAAATTTTCCCCACCTATTCAAATTCAACTCATTTACTGTCTGAGAGTTAACCAGGAATTTCTTCCTTTACTTCTAGTAGCCCTTTGAAGGAGTCAAAGAAAGAAATTCTGAAGACGGCATTTTTTTAGATTGCTCTTTCTTCCATCAGTTATTAACCCTAAGAGAAAAATGAATGATTTAAAAACTTCCAACTCCCACTTGCACAGTTCTTAACACCAATTATGAGATGATGTTGTCCCAGACAGCCCAGATGAAATAAATTCATTAAAGCTTTGAAAATAAAGTGAGGGGAAGACTAGCAATTATTTATATATAGCACAAAGATGGACAGACACTTGAGCAATGAAGTGATGTCCTACCTCTCCTTGCCGGTGATAGTGCTTGGGAGGTTTTCCCATCTGCTCTAGCATTTTGCCCTTCTTACTGCTAGCAAGCATCAGTCCCTGGTGGATGCCTGCAGATCTGTTGGTTGCCTGAGTTGGAGCCTCCCCCATCAGGGTGGACTTGATGGAGTTCACCTTGGAGCTGGAGCTGTCTAGCTGGGAGCTCTCCACGATCAGGACCGCGGCTAGTAAGAGGAGACAGCAGGAGCACTTATTCCACATCAGCACGATCATTTCCCCTCCCCCAAAAGGATTATCTTTTTTCTTTTTTTTTTTTTCTTTTTTCTTTTTTTTTTTTTAAGGCAAAGAAAACAGAAGAGAGAAAAAAAATTAAAAATATCTCCCAAAGTTATTAACAAAACAATGGATTTCAATGCCACACACTCAAGGAACTGCTATTCTGAGAGACACGGCAGAAAAATAATTTAAAAAAAGAAACCCCTAGGAAAAAAAAAAAATAACAACACCCAAATGTGTCAAGTCTATAGGCACTGAGAACTATCAGGTCTGTGAAGTGATGGCTTTTTCCTCTAGGTCCTCGAGAAGTCCAGGCAGTTCTTTAGGTAACTGAGAGCAATAAGCTGCGAGGCAACCGCAGCCAGGGCAGCTCCACACCAGCGCAAGCACCAGCGCGTTTGCTTAAGCTTCAGGGGAAGAGCGAGCGAGTTATTTCCCTCCACTCCTCCTCTCTCGCTGCACAGCCCAGCAGAGAGGAAACTCAAACCAGATCCAATCCAAGCAGCACCGGCAAATCTGCAACTCTCCCCCCCCTCGACTTTTTTATTCCCCTCCTCCTTTTTCTGTCTTTTGCCTCTGCAGTCAAGCGCCTGGTCTCCTCCTCCTTCTCCTCCTCCTTCTCCTCCTGCTGGAGGTGCCGCTCGGCCTGAGGGTCGCGGGGCTCTGTGGTGAGGCAGTGAGGGGACCCTGCGGACAGGCAGAGCCCCCCGCGCCTCAGCCCCGCGCTCAGCGCTCTCCGCGGTCTCTCCTTCGCCTCCTGATTATCGCAGCCCCGAAGAGGAGCTCACCGTGCTGCGACTTTCGTCCCCTCCGTCCTCCCCTCTCCCCCCGCCGCGGTGCCCAGCCCCGCCGGCTCGGTCCCCACACTTCCCCCCTCGAGCGTGTCGAGGTGCTCCAGCTCCCCGAAACGCTCAGAAGAGCGAAGACCGTTCTTCCCCCAGAGCTGTGGAGGCAAATCCTGCCAAAGCTGGTGCCCAAGCCTGCAGAGTCCACTGCCCCCAGCCACGAGTGCCGCGCTGCACTCCTCGCACACCTGACCCCGCTCAGTGCCACCGTCAGCCTGGGACACTTACTTTGTATTCACCTTCTCCCCTGGCATGAGCACACATCTGGTCGCTGTGAAACCCCCAAGTGCTGCCAACTACTCCCACTCGCTCCAAGGCACCTCCCTGCTGCAGCCCCGAAACACTGTTTCGGAAAAAGGAAGGTAAATAGGTACACAGATCATAAAGTTAGCAGAACTGTGGGAAACCCAGCTCTTAACTTTTCCCTGTTACCTGTAAAAGATCTAGTGCAGTGCCGAGAACATCACCATGAGGCACTTGTGTTCTGCAGTGGAGTATCTACAAGTGCCCCTTGTCTCTCCTCTGGGCATGTGAAAGTGGCGTGGAATGAACACAAGAGAGCGAGGGGAGCAGCATTCTGTCTGTCCCACACAGTCCTGTGCAAACATGACCTTATCGGGGAACGGAACAGAGAATTTTCATGTTTTCCCCCTCCTCTGAAGTGTCCCTCCTCTAACCTATCAATCCTTTCCAGTTACTCTACCCCACTACAGAGCAGAAAGGGTGAAGAAGAAATGCATATCTGAAATATAATTTATTCTAAGTTAACTGCTGTGCAAAAGGCAGTTGCTAAGGCAAGAAGCAACAGGAAGGAGTTGGGCACTGTTTTGACCTCCAGTGCTGCTGCTCCCTGGCAGAAGTGCTCCTGGGGGCTTGGGAGCTCTCTGCAGGGAATGTTCCTTGAACCATGCCACCTTGGGCAATTTTTTTCAAATGTTGTCTAGCTGGTGACATGTGACTGCTAGTGATGTGTCCTAATGTTAGGACACATCACTGTTTCCCTCCACTGTATTATATATATTCCCTCCAGTTGTATTATATTATACAGAGCATCTTGTGAAGAGTGAGTTCATTTGTGCCATTTTCCACAGCTCAAACCTTAGTTGTATTATATTATACAGAGCATCTTGGGAAGAGTGAGTTAATTTGTGTCATTTTCCACAGCTCAAACCTTTGAATTGTGTGGGAGGATTTAATCCCATCTCTCAGGGCAGATTTTTATTTTGTTTTAATCTTTCTTATCTAATGATCTCTTACATTAGTATACTACAATTTATTTATTTTTTTAAGTAACAACTGAAATGACATGTCAGCCCCCAAGACTGAGTTTCAAACTCTTCTACAGAGCATGACATTTACTCTGACTCAGGCTTCAGATGAGTTCAGGTTTACTGGTTTTGAAATTGGAAGCAACTTTATTGCACTTGATTTCAGAAAATTAGTTTCAGAATGAAGATGTTTTGTTTTCTGTACTCAGCTTGGCAAGGAGTAAAGAATGAAAAAAACCAACCTTGCAACAAATACATTTTCTGTCTTCACAGCATTTCCTTTTTTTCTGTCTTTGTGCAGCCTTAAATAAACTAAAATTACCTTTCTGACTTCATCACTGATAATTCCCGAAGATGTTTGTAAGGAAATGTTTCTAAAAGGTCAGAAAGCAATTTGCAGTCTTAGCCCTCATCTGTCCCATTTCATGGATGGTACTAAGTCTGTAAAAAGATCAGGTTGGCAGGTTTTTCAAGATTACTGCAGAAAATGGACAATCAAATGTCCTAAACCTTTGATAAAATCATAGGTGGGTCTGGAATATCGATCAAAATATATGGGAGGCTGTGTTAATTCACACTTCAAACAGCCACCTTCTCCAAAATGCTTTGGAGACATAACACAACTCAGAATTTTTGTCATGTTTAACTGGGCTCTGAGTCTATTAACTGTCTTGTTTGTTAACTTTGGTGACAGCAATAGCAATCCCCCTGAAATTATAAATTTCTTGGATGTTACTTTGGATGATTCTCTTACCTAGGAAGGAGCACAAATTTATGTCAGTTATGGAGTATTCTACACCAGAGTTTCTTGGAATAAGGGACGATTACAAAGTGGACAAAATAATTTGGTGAGATATGCAGAGAGAATTCATGACAATAAACACACAATATGATGACCTCATGAGGAGGTCATTTCAGCTCTTGAAATAAACGGGCATGTGTGGTTTTAAAGAGAGGCATACAACGCTTCATGGGTCAGATAGTAGTAGACTCTGTCTAAATTAAATATATATCTGTGAATATCTTTTTTAAATTATTACTTAAATGAATAAATGTGAAGTGCAAACCACATTCCAAGTCCATAGATATGAATACAAATGTTCCTGTATATTCATAAACTCTAGAAATTTGAATAAAACTGGGGAGGAATGCTCAAAGCTATTCAGATATCTAAGAACAGGTGTCCCAAACTCATTTTTTTCAGTCAGTCCAGATTCAGCTAAGTATGAAGTTCATAAGTTAGTTGTATTCAACTAAGCTTCTAGGTATTAATTTAAATTTAGTGGGGATGGAAATGTGTATCTTTCCAATATGGCAAGACATGTCTTGTAAGTCACTGCTCTGAAGGGAAGATAGTTAGCAAGATCTCTGAGGTAAAGAAAGCAGGTTTTGTTTTACTACCCTGACAGACATTTCCCTCCAGAGGAGCAACAACCCACTTCACTCCAGGGCAGCTGCTGCCAGAGCAACTGGTTGCTCAAGATCACAGAAATGAGAAGTAGATGGGACAGTAATCTAGTGTTGGGCAGGAGCTTTTTTTATCCTGAACAAAAGCATGATACATAGGTATATGTGTAGAGAAACAAAATATTTGGTAGTTTGGTGGGTGGATTTTTTTGGTTTTGTGGTTTTTTTCCCCCATTTTTAACTAGCACTCAACCCATGCCTTCCATACTTCAAACTGGTCTCAGATTTCCAAACCAAGGTGTAGATTTCCTATGCTCCTCATTGCAGCAACTTTGATATCTTTTAAAAGACACAGATTCATTTCACAGTATCTACTCAAATAAGACAGCATGGAGGCAAAAGTACCAAGAAGCATCTCTGCTTTTCAGATTTATGACTGTGCCAATGCAGCCTAGACTTTGAGAGACCCTGAGAACTTCTAAAGCATTTAAATGCCATGGGGGATCCACCAGAGGAACTAGCTACAAAAAAGCAGTGGTCAAGTGCATGGAGCACACTAAGCAGAGACTGCCACATTACTGAAGGCCAAGCAGAAAGACAATTTACCACTAAGGTCTAAATTTTGCTGCCTGATCTGGAGAAGCTGAAGTCCACATACTTTGTGTGTGTGGTTAGTCAAACATTTCAGAGCAATGCAGTCTTTTTGCCCCAAACTATGTTTTGCAACTAACCACACAGAATGATGGAAGCAGCATTACCCCAAAAAAACAGAGTCAATGGCAAATGTGACATAACGTGTGGGATGGTCACGAGAAATTTCTCATCAAGTACCATATTGCAGAGGCTGAACCTTCTCCTGACCATTGTGTACATAACCACAAATATTCCTGGAATCCTCCAGAGGTCAGACTTACGCCCTAATTCAGGGGGCAGATTGAAGATCCCCATGCTTAGTGTTAACTAACTCTTCCTGAAGACTTCCAGTAGGCAGAAGGAGAGGCTGTGCTGGTTACAAGGCAGGCATAGAAGCTCGACAGTCAAAAGGGCCATGTTCATTAAACACCTATGAGTCTCCAGTCAAGCACTGAGGGCTACATCAGTGGGCCACAAGTAGTCAGTTCTCCTTTAATGATAAAATCCATATTTCAATAATGAAATGTGCGTTTCTATCTCTTTTGGGCTAAATGAGCATGTTTTCTGCAAGAAAAGTAAGTTTTTCTTTTGTCTTATTTGCAGTCATGGAGAGGAGACACACCACAGAGTAAAGATAGTCTTTATTTCTAAAGCAGGTATTCATACCCTGAACAAATGTTAGAAGTTTAAATGTTTCAAACACTTATTTCTGTTTTACAAATGCTTTGGTGTTTCTTTTAATGACACTTGCTTATAAATTTAGTGAGAGAACTCAATGGCCTTAAACAAACAAAGGTTTTGTAGATTTTTTCTAGTTTCACAACTTATTCTTTAAAAAAAAAACAAAAAAAGACATAAAATTTATTTACATTTGTGGCATTTTCATTGAAAAATATCAACACTTTAGTTGCTTTTCTACTATCCCTTTCTTTTTCTTTGCCAGGGAGTTCCTTTAGGTTAATTGTAGGCTTTTATTCATTTTTTGGGAGGAGAAGATTTGAGGGGGGGAGGGCAGGAAAGACATGAAAAAGAAAAGCAACCCTTTTTTCTTTTGTTTCCCCCTCCTCTCGTCTCTGAAGGTTTTAAAAATAGAAAATACTTGGAAAAGGCAGAATGTAGCAGAAGTCAAGGCAAAAGCAAGAAACGAAGGGACACAAGAAATATTCAGTTTAAGGATATAAAGCAAATAGAATGAAAATGAGGAGATCTTTTACCTGACCTCCTCCAAAGGGAAAAATTAGACACTGTAAATGTAAAGTATTAAGGGACAGGTTACAATCCTGTGTATTTATAGCATCTATATTTTAAGTCATATGACTTTAGTTGAGCCCTTTTTGATTTACACCAGCTTTACTTCAATGTCCTATGTTTTTCTTTCCCTTAAACAAACAAAATTACCTGTTCTTTAAATTAAATCTGTTTTTAATTCTATATAAAGCATTTAGGAGTACTTGTCATATGAAAGACATTCTATTACACAGAGGTGTATTGTTTTTTGTTATTATTTTTTAGGTTCACCAGCTGCACTGTATTTCCATTGCCCCTTGGAGCAACTCTCACAACTAGGATATTGACAAATCTCTCTTAGCATTGCTCCTGGGCCATACTCTGTCTTTTATTTAATTTCTGACAACAAAATTCAGTCAGGGCCATCAAGCATTAACTAGGTTTTGCTAAGACTGTAGCTGAACAATTAAAGATTTTCTTTTTGAAAAGCACATTAAAGGGGCTCCTTTTCCCCCTCTGTCCTTCAGCTTTCCATGGGGATGGGTTTTGGGTTAATTTCTTTCCTTTGTCACCATGTTTATGTTCAGCTTACAACCAAACCCCCTCAATAGAAAAGGCTTTGTGTGGCAGTAGGGAGTGCCGGCACTGGTGGCAGGATGGGGACCAAGGGCAAGGGGATGCCCTCACTCCAGCATTTCCACCAAATGCCTCATGTCCTGACACTGTGGCCCCACCAAAGCACCTGGAGGACATGTTGGAGTGTGCAATACCCAAAAGCGTGACAGGTGGGTGTCAGCTCCAGAAATCCACATTGATGCAGCCTGTGGCCACCACAAAACTCTTGCCAACAGGTAGTATTTCCATATTGTCATCTGGGGAACCACTCATTAGAGCTTATGATGTGTTTCTTTCAGCATTGAAGTCCATAGGTGTGTCCCCTGCCCTGAAAACTGTCTCACTCCTCCTCCTCTTTCTCTCTTGACGGATGATGTGTGGAGGCTGCAGCCACAACCCTGGGACCCAAAAGTGTTGTGAAGACCCTTCTGCAGGTGCTGGGAAGTACTGCCAGGCAGGTAAAGCTCTTCATCCTTTTCAGCTTTCATCTTTCTCAGGCTTCATCCCTCACCACTCTGTGCTGTGGGACGTGCTGTCAGTGCAGTGTTGGGACGGCGTAAGTTGCTGCTGGCAGCATTTTCTTGGTCTTGATCCTTTGCACTGCCAGCATGCCCAGCAAGGAGAGCAAGCCAAGCAACTGGACGTCCACCACAAACTACCTCTGGCAGGGGTTTGATGCCAGCTGCAGAGCATCCCCCTGCTGATGTCGTGCCTGCCTATCCTGGCCACATCAAGAGGTCCCAGCTCACCTCTTCCTCTCCAAAAGTTATCCTCTCCCCAAAACTGTCAGCAAGCACAGCCACTGGTGTAATTGCCTCCTGACCCGGCTGAGTCACAACGGGTGGTCCCAGCTGCAGCAGGAGCAGGAGGCACAACCGCAGCCCGGAGAGAGCCAAGTTCACAGCGTGCAACCTGCAACCCTGGGCACAGAAACAGGAGAAGAAATGTCACATCCTTTGTTTTCTGTATTTTTGGTTCTAATTCCTAATGCCATGCTCCCCCTGAGCAGGAAGGCAAACAATGCAATAACACCGTTTTGAAATTGTTATTTATAATTTTTCTTCTGCTGATATTTTTTTTTCAAAAAGATGAGTACTGAATGTTACTATTATTCCTCATAAATAACTCCTTTTCCTAAATAAAACAGTTCAGGATGGTGTCAGAGTTAATTCACAACATAGTGCACTGTGACTAGCTTGGTTGCTCACAGTTCAGGATTTCAATCAGCCTCTCTGACAATTAACCCTTTGGAGTTGAAATAACCAAGTTCTTGGGAGGATGACAAAGCAAAGGGAAACACTCTTAGCCCAGCAAACTTAATAACTGTTGATAAACATTGTTTCAAAAGCCAATGCAATAATCAGTAACTTTAAATTATTTTAAGGCATTTCATTATTATCTCCAAAACATCTTCACCATGTGACTGAACTAAACGCCGTCTGACCACGCTCCCAAAGCAGTACATATTTTAGCACTGACCCAAGAAAGACCTTTCCAGAAGGAAAGGTTTCAGCAAAACACAGTGAAGTTGCAGGTCCTGCACCTGGGAGGCCACAAGTTAAACCCTCCAGTTTCCCTGACAGGAGCTGACAGGAGCCAGCCACATGTTCAGAGCAAGAGGAGCAACAATGGCCAGGCAGTGTTTCCTCATCCTCTTCCCATGTCTGCGTGCAGGACTGCTGCTGGCCCCACTAGAGCACTCCCCAGAAAGAAGCACCATGAGGAAGATATGTGTGAACTATGTTGTGAATGCTCAGCACATGGTTTTCCAAAGGATCACAATGCACAAACCAAAACATGAATCTGTGGTAGCCCAAAAAGACAGCTGACTTGATATGGAAATAGCTGAAATTTCAGCCTCCCTCCCTCCTCCAGCTGTATATGTTGAAGAGTTGTTAAAACAAGAAAAATACTTATAATTAGCAAGTCAACATGAACCCATTTTCTTTGCAATATTTTTGGCAATATTGGAGTCAAGTTACTCAAACTTTCCAAAGAAAAATAACCGTAAGGAAAATTCTCCTCTCAGGAATGAAAGCAGCAGAAAATTATGAAGTTGAAAAGGGTTAGAATGGAAAGCATTGTGCAACCTTAGTTATAATAAGGACCAAAAAAGCTGATTGTTTTTTATTACATTTATCTCATGTTTTCTGATAAATGTAATCACATCTAAAGATTCTATAAAAGAAAAAATGTAAAAATATTTTCACTCATATGCTTTGGCTTTTAAACCTAGCTTAAAAAAAGAGCTAGAATGATACATCTAGATGCTTTAATAAATATTCTACTCTCAGGAAAAGAGTAGAGCCTCTGCTTTGCAAAAAAGGGAGATTGCTTCCTTTTCTGTATGATTGTTCAAATTTACTCCCCATCTTTATTTGAGAAAATAACTAAAACATGAAGAGCTAAATCTTTTAGAACATAAGCTCCTCTACTCCCTCCAGTTGTTGTAGCAACAGTATGTTGCTTTAGAATCAGGAGATAATATGACTGGGTGAAAATTTCTTATCCACAATATAAGGATTTATGGTGGATGGTGGGTTCATTAAATAGACTTAAAATCTGTCCTACTAACAGGTTAATACAACTGTATTTGATAAAATACAAAACTGGTATTGGTCCTTTATGAGCTGACTCTACAATTGGGTTGTGTCCTAAAAAAAGTAGACTTCATTAACAATTGTCAAAAAAAGGGACATCTTGTTTCTCTTCTTAATGAAACAGTGTTTTAAATGTCATTCCTGATCAACTTAGTCCTTTTATTCTAATATACTTGCAGTAACTGGCAATATATAAACATAGTAAATATCTAAATAAAATATAATTTTGAACAAAAATGAGAACTTTTGTTTTGCAAATGGATTTATTTTCTGGAATGTTTAAAATATTCTGATATGTTTCTATTGAAACACTTTTCCACTGCAATGCCAGCTTAATGACTGCTTTCTGATCACCTTTGCATGGAACATGATGTTTATTGTGAAAAAAGAATAACTTTCTGTAAACAATTTTCACAAAAATGGGGAAAGAATAGCAGAGAAAAAAGAACCTCAAGGGAGCACTGACAATATCCCATCTCTTTGCTCTATCTATTGTTGAAAGTGGGGGAAAAAATAAGGAGTTCAGTCCACACTGTTTTAAAAACCTTGTGTGTATAGCTGTCAAAAAAGGAGGAGCAAAATCTGGAATTATGATATGTTTTCCCCATAAAATCTTTGAAGAGGGTAAAAGTAGGATAGCCAGTCAATGATCTATGCATGCTGCAGTCCTGGCTAATGGCACAGGTGATGGAGGGCAACTGTGAAGTTCAGTAGATACAGGTCAGAGCAACATTTCAGTTTTACTCATGTGTATTTATACTCAGTTCCCTGGCTGTGGTTGTTTCTCCATTTTTCTCTTGGTGTAAGAAAATGACAAGAAAGATGAGAAGGACAAGGAAGGGGAGCTTCTCCTCTTTGGTGTGTGCAGCCCAGTTCAATAGAGAGAAGGGATCCTGCTTCACAGTTCAAAACACGTATACTACTGGGAGCATTTAAATTTACCCGCATTCTGGTGTTTGGTAACCCGGCCACACTCTGGTTTTTGGTAATTCAAAGATGGTAACTATGTAAACAGCCTCAGCTTCCTTCACAAAGCTGGGCTCTCCCTAGCACTATGCTTCAGGGCCTGCTCTGTCCCAGATTTTTCCAGCTGAAGGAGTTGGTCTAGGCTTTTGCCAGCCTTCCTCAACATATCTGTTCTGGGTGTTAGAAAAAGTTAGCAATTGAACCTCAGCTCTGGAGGTTTTCAAGATGAAACTGGATGTGGCACTTAGTGCCATGGTCTAGTAACGATGGTAGGGTTGGACTCGATGATCTTGGATGTCTCTTCCAACCTGATTGATTCTATGATTCTATGCTTCAAGCAGTGACTTGAAGCATAGAATCATAGATGAATTCCTGGTTTAAGTTCATTGACACTAATAGAGTTCCAAGAAGAACCAAACTGGTCCTTTGCCCTTTTTTCCTGTTATCCACAATAGGCTGCTCTATTTTTCTGCATAACAAGTACCAGAGTACTGAATATATTGCCTGCCAAAAAATGCAGAACAAACAGACTTACATGTTTTTCCCTTTATTTCCATCATCTGACCTTTGCTTTTTATGTCTTAGGAGCAAGCTGCAACTTTATTTACATGTATAATCTGGATGAAGTGCTGGTTTGTGTGTAGAACACTATGTAGACTTTGATCTTTGAATTTGATTTTCCATTTTTTTTCAAAGCAAAACATAATGAATTAATGGAAACACGGAAAGGTTAGGTTTTAGAATGATTCTCATTTCATGTTTCTGATTCTTTCAGCCCAGGCTAGATCCTTTATGCTTCCCTAGAGACTTGAAGCATTAGTTCATAGTCTAAAATATTAACTTCTGTCCTGACATAGTAGGTACTAAAATAATTCATATTGCCTAGTTCAATAATGATAGTTTGGAATCCCCACAGAAGTATTTGACTGCAACAAAAGGTGCTACTAGTCACCTCAAATTTGTATAAAGTATCAGTAGTGATAAAATGAATGGTTAAATAACTAAAACAGTGGAATTCAAATTATTAGAAAGAGAATTTCGGCACATCTAATGGAGGGGATGGAGGATTTAAATAGAATCATAGAATGGTTTGGGTTGGAAGGGACCTTAAAGATCTTCTCATTCCAACTCCCCTGCCCTGGACAGCAACAGCTTCCACTTGGCCAGGTTGCTCAGAGCTCCAACACATGCGTATCATTCCTGTGCTGGGGACCCCAGAGATGGATCCCAGGTGGGGTCCCTAGGATTTCAAACCTGCAACTTAATACACTGACTCTTTTTTAATTCACCAGTCTGACCAATTTTGAATAATTCATTTATGTTTTCAAAATCTTCAATTTTTTTACTTCTATGTATCTGCCTAGACTTGTCTCTGGTTGCTAGTGTTCAAAGAATAACTCACTTCTACCCCATACTTTATGTCTGGGCCATGAAATCTTCCCAGTTTTACATACCACGTGAAAATAATATGGTACTGATACATGCTAAATCTTGGTCTTGCTTGGTTAGGAATTTTTCACAAGACAGCAGTAAATAGCACACAATATTGAAATGGGGCGAATGATGGGGAAAGAAAAATGAAGTGCTAACTTCTGTGTATAGTTCTTATTAAAGAAAAGCATCAATTCTGACAAATTTTTGGATTCTCTTTAATTTCCTGAAAACAATTTTATTTCCATATATCACCAGCACACTATTGTGATACTTTATCTAAAATGAACAAGAGAAGGTTCTTCACATGTAGTCTATAAGTAAGCAAATTAAAAATATTATGGGTTTACTGATATAATGTCTGTTTTATTAATTTATTTAACATTCATATGGTTTTGCTACACATCTTTTTTTTTATGTCTGTCCTCACTGGTTTACAGATGGTCATCAACTGAGTGTCTCTAGGGCAGGAGCAGGGAGTATCTTTGTGGAAATAAGCCCTTTCTATATTGCATTTTGTGACCCAGTTAATGGCTAAGAGACTATTTTTTTTATTTGCTACCACACACAACCCACACTGTCAGTAAAAAACCATCAAAGTAATCCTGATGGTTACCATTAGAAGTAGGTACTTTTCAGAAAGGAATATAAAACAACCATCAACAACAAAATAAATACGACTGAGAATCTAGGGCACTTTTCAGATGACACCATAAACAACTCAAGAGCAGCAGTGACATTGACTGTAAGGCAAGAGCTCAACACAAAGTGTGTGGGCAGTGGAGTTTTGCTGCTTCAGTGAAAGCCAGTGCACTCATTATCAAAGAGAGAAAATTTCCTCCCCCCAAAAAACCCAAAAGATCAAGACAATTAGAAGCTCACTCACATGCAAACTCTCCCTCACTCTGGCTTTAAAATGATAAAACATACTACTCAGTTCCTAAACGCTGAATTTGCAGGTGGCCAGCTAATTACAGAAGTATTTAATAACTTTATCATTCTCCAGCAACAATGCCACTCCTGGTTTTGACTTGGAAGTTGTATTATTTTTTAATTGCCTGGATTAAACTGAGAATATACTTAATCTACTCTAGTTCTAATTCTTCATATGATCTTAGGAAACAGAACTTGTCAATATTATATTTAAAATTAGCTCTGGAGTACATACATTCCTATAGGCCCATTGTTTTTCTCAAGGTGGGAAAGATGAGTAATGCTTCCGTAAAACAAGTGCAGTAGTCAGTGATGTTGAACAGCAAACTCTGTTAAACTCAGTTAAACTCTGCAGTTCAGAAAATTAACTTGATTTTCAAAATGCTCCTGGGGTGAGGAGAGCAGCCTAAAAATGCAGCTCCCTCTGAAAACTGAAGGAGACGAGCATATGTCCCTACAACTTTTATAGCTTCAGAATTGTTGAGTAGACCTCCTGTCAGTCTGTCAGATACCAAACTTCCCAAGACAAATGAAACTATCTCAGTTTCTCAGGACTCGTAAAGCAAGAACGTATGTAACCTGTTTTTTCAAAACACACATGCTGCAAATAAAGATATCAAGTCTACTGACATTTCTGCATTATGGCTTAAAATAACATCCTGTGTGATGCCTGTATGCTGTGCTGTTAGCTCAGTTTTGGATTTTCTAAACACTGGGTTTGCTTTCAAAGAATAACACTCCAGTTCTCATACAATACATGAGAGTATACTGGCTCTTCAGCTGGGAAACGAAGTTAAGAATGTGTGGGCTTTGGCTTCAAAATTAACCATGCTTTAGTAATCTAGTATACTAAACTGTTTCTTATTAATGCATCATGCAAATACTCTCCAGTCCTCCCACAAGTCTGACACTTTCCCAACATATCAATAGCAAATGTTCTGTGAAATGCAACTTTTCTGATGTAGGCCACCCTGACTTTCAGTGTGATCTCAACCCTCTATCCAAATCTTCATGGCAGATGCAGAATGAGGTTCTTCTTTAATAAGGGAAACAATATTGGAAAAAAAGGTTTCTTGCTAGTTTGATACATCTAGTCTGTTTTCTTCAGCAAAGAGACTGCTGCTTTTGTTTTTTCTCTATTTTTTCTTATATGGCTGAACAGGATCAAGTTTGGTGCGTTAACAGAGTCAGAATGTAAGGTGATGTAGGGGGATGGTTGGTACTAGCCCTTCATTAATGTAACTAGCTGATTTCAGATACAGTTTTGAAGTGCATCAGCTTAGCTCCAGCTCTTTTCAGTCTTAATACAGATGAGACGAGGAATCTACTGAGGGGGTTTTGTTACATGACAAATAACCTTCACAGAGGCTCTGCAACAACTGTCTCCATCTCCCAGAGCAGATTTTTATTTAATGTTGTTGGTGCCAAGCCACCCGCCAGCTTCACACCCCTTCTCCAGACAGCAGATGTGACTATGGGAACACACGGTAGTGTGTTATCAAGCTACAACAGCTATTCGTAAGCAGGTTGGCTGGGACCCTCACCCTCACTGTTTCAAAGCCATTTCTGCACACTAGGCTGCAGCCTACATTGCAGGTATCACCCTAGGTTCTGGTCCAAACAGGAGACCATTTAAAATGTCATATGAAAGGCATGGGAGGATTATATAGCCATTGATATTTAGTATTCATATACTTCGGTTTTCCAATTTTTTGCACTGTAATTAAAGCCATAGTTTTATCTACTATCCTCTGAATCAGTCATGTCATCTTTCAGAGGCTTTCTGTAGGCACTGTTGCAATGGAGAACATCAAGGAATGATTAAGGAGGTAACATATTCTTGTAAGACCCTTCTGAACAAAATGTCCAGTATAAAACTGGACAAACACACTATGCAATGGGTGAGCAACTGGCTCATGGATCAGGCAGAAAGGGTTATGGTGAATGGGATTACATCAGGCTGGTGATCAGTCACTAGTGGGTTCCACAGGGCTCCATCTTAGGCCCAGTGCTCTTCAACATCTTCATAAATTACATGAATGACCAGACTTGAAGGACTATTAAGTAAATTCACAGATGATACAAAATTAGGAGGAGCTGTTGAATCCCTTGAAGGCAAAGAGGCCTTGCAGAGAGACCTAGACAAATTAGAGAGCTGAGCAATCACCAACCATATGAAGTTTAACAAGGGGAAGTGCCAGATTCTAGATTTGATGGGTAGACAACTCGGTGGATAAAGAACTGGCTGGGTAAACATTGCCACATGGGTCTGCCTTTATTCCATGTTCCTTCTGTCGCTGTGCTTATCTGACCAGATCTTGTTTTGCTCAACTCCAAATTTTGTTGGTGACGTGGACAGTGGATTGAGTGCACCCTCAGCAAGTTCTCTGACCACACCAAGTGTGTGTGGCAGTCACAGCTGGAGGGAAGGGATGTCATCCAGAGGGACCTTGACAGGCTTGAGAGGTGGGCCAATGGGAACCTCATGAAGTATAACAAAATGAACTGCAAGGTCCTACATCTGGGCTGTGGCAATCCCAGAAACACCTGCAGGCTGTGTGGGGAAGTAATTGAAACCAGTAGTG
>NW_008687235.1:0-1177 GCF_000695815.1 Acanthisitta chloris | reverse complement strand
GGCTGCGCGCCCCACCGCGCGCGTCCGCGCCAGCCCTGCCGGGGAGAGCTTCCACGGGCAGAGAGGTTCGCACTGTAATGAACAGACTTATCGTCCCTGGTATCTTTACAACTGCTTAGATGACTTTTTAATTGTGGCTTAATGCATTTAATTATGACAACTCTTCCCCATTTTCAAGTATGATGTATTAATATTACAGATCATTAACATTGCTAAATTACTGTAATGACACAGAGTCCTCAGTGTCCCAGTTAGACGGAAAAAAGACCCGCTCTTCTCATTTGGCTCTTTTGTTATTTGCCTTATAGGAAATTCATGCACGATTCTTGAGTCTTTAAAGCATGTAGGAGAGGCTGCTGCTGCTGCACCCTCCTTATTAAATTATTGATAGAGAAAATCCCCCATGTAAAACTTCCCCAGCCCGAGACGGCACAGGAGCTAATATTGTCTTTCTAATATCCACTTCATCAATGTAAAAGTTAGAAAGCCTCGGCTCTTGAGCGGGTCCCCCCCTCCCCTCCTTCATAATTAGAGCAGACCGTATTTAACATCTGCAAAATAGTCATGCTTATAAGGAATGAGAAATGCGAGATGTTCCATTCTGTTTGCAATGGTTAGACCATTTTAATCTCTTAACTTCAATATATGTCCTCTAGCAGGCTATACTTCTTGGATTTCATTTTTAGATCCTTAAGGCTGCATATATCTGTCAAACAGACATAATGAATTTAAAGTGCTAATGCCTAGAAGACCAGAAAAAACATTGAAATATATCCTCGGTTGATTAAATTACCACCTCTAGCTACTTTACCTCCTTATGTCCAAACAGATTTCCTTTTTTACTTACCAAGTACCGGATCTGGGAGATGTGGAAGATGTAATTTCATGGTAAAAAAAAAAAAAAAAAAGAAAAAGAAAAAACCCAACCCAACCCAAGCCCATGCAGGGATCTTTACAGACAAGCACTTTTTTTTTTTTTTTAAACATCGTTTCAGATATGTGCCTATACGATAGGACTTGCCACTGACTGGAGGTATTTTTCA
This sequence comes from Acanthisitta chloris, assembly GCF_000695815.1. NCBI lineage: Eukaryota > Metazoa > Chordata > Aves > Passeriformes > Acanthisittidae > Acanthisitta > Acanthisitta chloris. The sequence continues at coordinate 134 of NW_008687235.1, read as the reverse complement.
ATTACACCCGAGCTCCAGGGTGTAAGCCCGGGGTGGGAGCCCGTGACTTTGCAGCGCTCACCTAATGGCTGGGGAGAGCGGGGGACGAGATGCAGCGCGTCCGACGGCGGCGGGAGCGGAGAGCCTGCCCGCCC
>NW_008687234.1:0-18215 GCF_000695815.1 Acanthisitta chloris | reverse complement strand
GCGGCACATCGCCCCGGCTCCCGCCGGGCTGCATGTGCCTCCAGAATTCGAGTGAGCGCACAGTGACATCTAATTGTGGCACGGTGGCATTTAATCTGATTAAATGCTCTAGTTTGAGGTGGGTTGTTTTCTTTATTCCCCACCCTCCTCAGCAGTCACGGTTTGCAACAATATAGCTTGAGAAGGTGTAACTTGGGTTCTTTTTGGAGGGGAAGGAAAAAGAGGGCAGAATAAACGTAAGGGCAGACAGAAATCGTTCCGTAGCGTGGAGTAGAGCAAGGTGCTGTGTTTAGATCCGTTCTATTAAACACAGTCATGCCTCTTCTTTGTATGCGAAGATCAGGATTTTTAGGTGAAAGTCTCACATTTTCAACGCTGGGACCTTTTGTTTGCATCTCCAGCAGCTGAACTATACTACATTTAGCTTTTCATATGGTAATGAGTTGACTTTTTCATCTTAAATCTATGGATGATGAATCCGTAAGTGGGGAAAGCTATGTGAGCTTCACATGAATCACTGCTTGTTAATATCAAAAGTGGTTCCTCCACCGCAGTCAGTTTGTTTACTGGCTGTAACTGTTAACTGATTCCATGCGATCGCATTCCTCTTTCTCTTGGCATGCAGATCCTGGGTGTTGTCCTAAGGCAAAAGGTGTCCTTCCTGAAAAGTGAAAAATTCTAAGTCTGTGATGTTTTATCTGGAGAATTGTGTTGAAAATCGTTAAGCCAATCCTGCTCTGTTTTCCTTGAATTTTAAATGGTTAATTCACAAAGCTTTTGTAGTTTGCTTAAGTATGTTCAGCTATGTAGTGTCCGAACATCCCAGGTCGTTTGCCAGTGAAATGTAATCATCTGGGATTCTAGATACTTTCGTTGTAGAACCTATGAAAATCGTGTCCTGGTTTAGTTACCTTTCTGGTACCATCAGAGTGGTATATAAGGAAACACAGAGGAAAGTGTTCAGTGAAACAGTGTCTGAAGTTTGTTGCTGCTTAAATGGTAGCAGAGATTAATTTTTAGCAAGCATGCAGGTGTCACTTTTGGATATGGAAAAACTGCCTTGCCTGTGATTAAAAGTGTGGATGGATGTTACAGAGAGTGATCTGAAACCTGATTTTATTGAAGAGGCTGAGGAGCTGCTGGTCATTTGTGTCGAGATGAGATGTTAACACACACTGACTATGAGCTGCGTGTCTGCGAGTTCGAGAAGGGGTTGGTCAGTATAAAACAAACCGAAAGTGATACAGTTTTTAGCACAGTCCATTCATTGGTTACTGCTTGTATGTTCTCTTTTAATTCACTATGTATTGTGTTGCTTGTCAGATGCTGCTGGTTCTGAAGGCAGGCTGAAGTGGTGGGTGGAAGGTGGCTTGGGTTACTTGGCTTCTCTTGCCATCCAGCTTTTTCACTGCTGGTTTTCCTTGCAGTCACTTTGCCCTGGCTTTGATTTTCCAAAGGGAGATAAAAATGCCCCACTTTGTGACAGCACTTTTGCATTAAAAAGAACCTTTTGGCACCTGTTTGTCATTACTCCCCATGGCAAATACTATACCAAGTATTACCATGTCTTCATTTTTTCCCCTGGTGAAAGGAAAGAGGAAGAAGTATTTTAAAGGAGTAGTTCCTTGAGCAGTAGCAGCCTGGCTTTTACCTTTTCCTCCCCTTTTTTTGTGTGTGTGTGTTTCTTGTGGTTTTTTGTTGGTTCTGTTTAAATCTCAAGGCTGACTGGAAGCTCTAATGGATTATTTTTTTTTAGTATCGTCTCATCCTTCTGTGAATAATTTGATGTCCTGTAAGGTCTTAGTGCATACCGCAGCCTGGGTCAGGACACTCCTGGCATCTTGATTTCATGAACTAAGCGTTTTCTCATGCAACTGTCTTTAAGAATTCTACCCCTCTGTCAAATTGGGTTGGATTCAGTGATTCAGCCAGCCAGTTTCCTAGTGGGGGAGCACCCACCAAACACCATCCTCAGCAATACTTCCTGTGTGAGCCTAATTTGCTTAACAATCTGGAGTAAAATATATTAAGTTTTAACTCAACACTTCACAGATTTTCCTGTACATCAGTCTCTTTCTTCCTTATAGCTGATAATGAAATCTGTTCCCTCTGCTTTTAATATATTTTACCCTGCTTTCTTTTCCCTTCTCTTGCTCTTGCATAGTTCATTTTTTGTTGCTTTCCATGCTGGATGTGCTTTATCTCACACCCTGTGTTTTCTGTTGGTTTTTCCTCCCCACTGAAAATGATGCATGTAATCCTGCTGGTTCTATTTTTTCCTCTATATATGTTTTTTAATGCTCTTGAATTGAATGCTATCAGCCCACTTGCATATACAGTCACTTCTCATCCACCAAGATCTATAAGTCTGCAGTTTGGAGGAAAGGAAAAAAATCCAACATGATACTTATCAGACAGAGGATAGAACTAAAATACAAGAGTCTATTGTCTGTGGGAAATAGTGTTTGAAAGAAAATGAGGTTTTTTTCCTCTGTTCATATGCTTTTGGCTGCTGAGAAAAAGGTATCATCATGGAAGTCTTATCAGGTTATTCTTAGTGCATTTGGATAGGGCCTTTTCATAACCACCTGCTTGTGTGTCTGATTCATCTTAATGTACTCTGACTTAGCTGCTCGGAGAGTGAAGCACCTTTTATAACTCCCCTGCTGCTTCTACTACCACCTTGGAGCCTCTGACTGGTGTGATAGGGTGATAATTCCCCTTTCCCAGTTTTTCCTTGGACTATGTCCCGGATCCTGAAAGATACAGAGGTGCCAGATTGCAGAGTTCTGTGTTCCAATACACCTGTGAATCGCTCTTAAGTTTTTTGGGAGGGATTTCAAACCTGTCTGACACAGATTGCAGGCTATATATTTCATGTTTACGAGGTGTGGTTTGAAAGTGAAGCTAAGACTGGAGCAACTTAGACTCTCTTATTTCAGATGACTGCAAGCAAAGTAGTGGGTTTTTTTTGCAGAGCCACCTCTTCCCTAGAGGATGGGAGTGCTGCAGCCTCCTTGAACTACTCAAGTGCTTGTGCAGTGCTGTGAACTGCATCTTGCAACACAAGCTGAACGAATAATGTGTCGGAGAGGGAGCAAAGCTAATTAGAGACTTCCAGGAATATAAACGTAATTAGCATAATTATAAGTTCTCATATCTTTACTGGGTTTCTTAATTCCCTGAAAAATGTGGTTTTAAATATGAGTTAAAGGACAGAAAATGTCATGAAAAGTGTGTGTGTTTCTAAAAATGTATTTATGTGCTTGTGTTCTTGGGGAGTTGGGAAGCTGATGGTAGCTTACTTATGCTAGTGTGTAGGTGTAATAAATTACCTTATACAGACAAAGAACTGTGGAATAACAAATCTAGTTACATTTTTAATGAAACTCTTACAGAAGAGCAGAAATAATGGATAGTTTTCAATGAGTTTTATACCTTTCTGTTGATTGTCTTTTAAGTTAGATGCTATGGTTGCAACATGGATTTGGTGTTTGGCAGCAGACTCCATGCAGAAGTAAATAGTTGCAAATGCCCTAATAGTATGACACCTAAAACTTATTAGAAAACTGGAATCTATTCTAAAGCCAGGTGTGGTTTTTTTGGCATATAACAAAAGGCATTCAATTCTTTTGAAGCATTTTTTATAGCAAAGGCATTTGTACTGTCTTTTCACTTTTTATCCTGTTCCATGGTAAGCTGTATTCGCTTTCTGCAAGTATTAATGGTGTATCTGTCCTCTATTTGGCTCTTGCTTTCACAAATTTGGAGAACATCAGTGCACTTGAGTCCCATTTGGTAGAAAATTGGTTAATGCATTTTAAGTTACTGAAGGAAAGCTTCAGAGTGATACTCTGCAAGTGATCTCAAACTTTGTTTGCATGGGGAACAGGTCTGAACATTGTTGGGAATTCTGAAAAGGAGCAACGTGCAGGTGTAATTCTCGTTGCTTACAGTCACAGCTGCCTGTGCATAGAAGTATTTGGTGACCCCCAAAGACTGACGGTAGACTCCGTAGTACTAACTAGTGTTACTGATGCAGTTAGTGCTGCTTCTCCAATGACACCTGTGCCTCACTGACTTGTTAGGGGTTTTGATTGCAGCAATAGCATAGCAGATAAAATTTGATTGTAGTTCTAATTTACATACACTTTTTAAAGGTGGAATGGAAGGTTCCTCACATCAGGCTATTAAATAAAGAAGCGATTGTGTGAGAGGTAAAATATTTTCAAGGATCACAAAAATCTCTGAGAAGAAATAACAGAAATGTTAAGTTATAGAAGGCTTAATGTCTTGTCTTAAATCAGGATCTGTCCAATATTTTCTATTGATCGTGTGTAGAATTTGGTTTATAAAGTATAATTGTTTACTGAGGATTCAAAGCTGTTTAGTCAAATTCAGAAATCCTGGAAAGGTCATCTGAGAAGTATAAGCAAGCTGTGTGAAAGGACAACAGGATGACAGGTAAAACTGCTTGCTGGTATATGCAAATCCGTGTGTTTTGGAGGCAGGAAAAAAGATACCATTTATATGTCTGTAGAGTTCCTAAATTAACAGTGTTAATATAACGAAAAACTGAACTTGGCGCTGGTGAGGCCACACCTTGAGTACTGTGCTCAGTTCTGGCCCCTCAGTTCAGGAAGGATATTGAGGAGCTGGAGCAGGTCCAGAGAAGAGCAACGAGGCTGGTGAAGGGACTCGAGCACAAGTGCCATGAGGAGAGGCTGAGGGAGCTGGGGGTGTTCAGCCTGGAGAAGAGGAGGCTCAGGGGAGACCTTATCACCCTCTACAACTCCCTGACAGGAGGTTGGAGTCAGGTGGGGGTTGGTCTCTTCTCCCAGGCAACCAGCAGCAGGACAAGAGGGCACAGACTCAAGCTCTGCCAGGGGAGGGTTAGGTTGGATATTAGGAAGAGATTTTTTACAGAGAGAGTGCTCAGGCATTGGAATAGGCTGCCCAGGGAGGTGGTGGATTCACCATCCCTGGAGGTTTTCAAGGTGAGACTGGATGTGGCACTTAGTGCCATGGTCTAGTAATGACAGTAGGGTTGGACTCAATGGTCTTTGAGGTCTCTTCCAACCAGGCTGATTCTATGATTCTAAGAACATCATTCCAGTTTGCTAAGGTATTATTACCCGATTTATAGTTGTAATCAGAAGTGGACAAAAAAGCATAGAGAAGGATGTGCCACTGTATACAAATTCATTAATTCTTATCTTGTATTTCAAGTGTGTTATTAACTGTCAATTAGTTTGAAAGAGATAAATGACAATATTGTAGACAGTCTGATATGAAGGATATGGCAGAGTTTTTCAAGGGAATGAAAAGATTGGTATTATTTACCCAAGAAAATGAAAGGCAGATCAAAAAAGTGAGGATTGGGAAGCTATAAAATAGATGTGAATTTATACTCTCCAATAGCAGATATAAAAGCAAAAAAGCCTTCAGTCAGTAAAAAACAATTTATTGAAACCATGCATATTTTTGTGCGGAAAGGGGGATTGAGTGTTTTTCCCTATTTCCACTCAATGTACCTGCATTTCTCTCCATGTATGTATGTATCTGTCTGTCTATCTGTCATTCAGTGTTAGACTAATTCTCTTGAATACACAGAGCCAGCTTAAACTCTTTGCTTTGCTTGCTTCAAACCAATAATTTGAACTTTGTTCTTTCTCATCAGAGATGGCTGCTCAAATAAATTAATATTCATTGGAGTGAGGTATTCTCACTTTTCTACAGCTGAAATGAATGTTGTAATTTCTGGGCTTTGGAGTAATTTTCTGGCTGTTTGATGTAATGAACCTTTTTACACAGAATGAAGCAGTCCAAAACAGGGGGATAATGAGAGAAACTCTTACATCAATAGATTGAATATGGAAATGATTTGTAGCATGGGGATGGCACGTTTGAACACAAATCATGGATGGAATTTGATGTATGAAGGGAAGCTGTCTTAGGCCACTCCAGTGAGCTTATGAGGGTCTTTTTTAGTGATGTAGTCTTCTTTCAGACTAACCTTTTTGGTTAGGATCTGTACTGCATGATAGATGCATAGGTTAGGGAAAACTGGAAGAGTGATTGATGCTGAGGTACTTGACTTGACTTGTGCTAAATGCTATATTGAAGTGACTTGTCCAGCAGCACCGAGTTGCTGCCTCTGACCTAATGGCTATGGAGTGGCCAAAATCAGTCATCTGTATTTCTACAACATGACACTGTTCAAGGTTTGAGAATCTTTAACCTTCTAGGCACATTCAGGATTGTGATGTGAGTTCACATAGATTGTCTGACAGATCAGCTGTTCCAGATAAACAGCTTTCCACAAAAGGTTCTCAGACAGAACAGCACCTCTGTAGTGATTTTGGCACAGAACGTCAAGTAAGTTAAAAAAAAAAATTAGGAAAATAGCAAGTAATTTATAACTTGATAAGGGGTGTGAACTTAAGTAGTTCAACCAGCTCCTGTAAAAGTGGAGTGCAGAGTCAGCTTTTCAGTAAAAAAAGGAAATGCTTAACTTGTTAAATCTTGCTCAGCCACTAGCCACTGAATGTGTGTGCAGAAACGCTTAGAAAGGTATTTTAACTCACAGCTAGTTTTGCCTTTTGTTGATATTAAAGGAGAAGGCTGTGATTGTCAAACTTTTCCAATTGTGATTCCATGTGCAGTTGTGAAACTTCATAGGCTTGAGAACACAACTAGACATACAAGTTGAATTTGTCCTAGGTGATCTTTGTTTGGAGGCTTCTCTTCAGGAACAAGGGCATTACAGAAATTGTGTGATTTGTGGGGAAGGAAAGCTCGCTTCTGTGCCCTCCAGTATGACAAATTTTAGTCTCTGTTGGTAATACAAGACAGTGATAGTTGTTATATCTAGTACTCTGAGCAACCAGCTCTGGTTGATCCTGCTTTGGACAACCTCAAATGTTCTCTGATTAGTGGTGGATCACAGTGTCTCCATGATGGGACATTTTGAAAAATGTATATACTTTTGTGGCCTAAAATTTTTCTTAGCTCTAAACTTCTCACAGCAACTCACCACACTCTGCCCAGATGTTATTCCTGTGGCAAATAGCCACTTAATGATTAGAATCATCAAGGTTGGAGAAGACCTCTAAGATCACTGAGTCCAACTATTGACCTGCCACTGTCCTGTAACCTCTAAACCATGTCCTCCAGCATCAGATCCAGATGCCTCTTAAACACTTCCAGGGATGGTGACTCCACCACCTCCCTGGGAGGTGTTGCCCTGAAGTAATACTTGTAAGAAGTTTCAGGTAGAATAACCTTGGGAGACAAAATTCCCTGTTACTTGAAATACTCTCAGGCTCTTGCCCTGTCACATAGAACAGCCCCTTAATTCTGTCTTTCATTGTCCCTGGGAATGCAGTGAAAAGCAAAGCCATTTGTGTATAGGAACAATCTAAATGGGTCATCTTGTGTGCCTTGAGTATTTTCAGAAATGTAAGCACTTTCCTCCAGCTCAGTGCTTGCATATGGAGCACTGGCTACCAAAGCTGATTTTTGAGCCTGAGTCCAGTCTTCCTTCTGTGGTAAGGAGGAATTATTTCAGGTTTTTGGAATCCAAAACTATATGCTAATTGTATACATTCTAGGTCATCCTTTATTCTAATGAGCTTGTTTACTCATGGTTAAGAATCTTTTTATTTGAAACCTTCTGTATCATTACAGAAAGGAGAAAAAAGATTAATAAACAAACAGATAAGGATATGATTTTAAAATAGGGACAGTTGGAAAAGAAAATCATAAGAGCTGTATGATGCAGTCATAAAACATGTTGGATGTTGATGTACTGTTTTGGTTTTTGGTCAGTTTTTGTTCTGAAGCATGTTCGCTAGAGAGAGCTAAGGACTCCGCTCAGTGGTAACCTTCTAGAAGGCTGAGAAAGACTTTTAAGGGGAGATTCTTATCTACCCGTGCTGTGTCTCCTTTTCTTCAGGAATTCACAAGCTCATGTTGAAACACTTTCAAACATTCACTAAGTTTTTAATCATGATTTCTCACCTTCCTCAGAAGTCTGACTTGCAACATGAGGCTTTTCATATGTTTGGTTTTTTTACTTGCATATACCATTTTTGCAGGTTAACAGTTTATGTTCATTTTCAAGACATTAATGTCCATTTAGATCCTGAGACACATCTGTTAGCTTTATTTTTAGAGTACTCAGCTACCTCTAAGCTGGAATTGCAGACAAAATGATAGATGGTTTTGATTTCTTGTTGAAACAAGAGCAACCCTTTGGACACTGTTGTTGAAAGGATTCTGGAGAAGCCTGATTCACCTGTACATAGGAACAGTACTTTGGTTCAAGAGAAGCACTTGAGAAAAGTGTATGTTGGATATGACTGTCGGAATGTTGAAGTATCTGGAGTCTTACAGAAAGGCAATGCATATTCCGTGCACAGAGTTACAGCCCTTTAAAAAGTGCAGACATTTTAGAATGCTTAAAACAGACAATGAAACATTTGAGTATCATTTTAATAATTATATTGTTGTTCAGATTAGTGTTCGGGTTTTTCTCTAACTTTCTTAATGAAAATTTTTGACTGGTGCTTGGTGGTCTCACTGTAGTACATGTGTTTATTTTGGGTAGAATTCTGGAGGTCTATAGTCTAGTGGGGAGATGTCCCTGCCCATGGCAGGGACAGGTGGGACTAGATGATCTGTAATGTCCATTCCAATCCCTAAAATTCTGTGATTCTATGAAGTGTTGGAGATAAGATTTAATATGTGACATGCAGATCTATTTAAAAAAATCTAAAATCTGGAGGATGTATTCTGTGTCCTGACCACTGAGTCATTCACTAGTGCTCAGTCATTTTCTGCTGTTGTGAATCTTGACTTGTTTTGTGGTTCCTGGAACAGTGGCAAAGGGAAGGTTAATAGTTTTCCAATTTGTGTTTGTCTGTAATGTATTTTTAATATATATTTTCTGCCCCACGGGAAGTAGTAGATATGCTTTTGAACTCCCAGAAAGCCCAGGAAGATGTTTCTGCTTTGTAGGGGACAGACCTAATATCAAAGCTGGGTATCCTGTCTCCTTTCTGAGAGAAAATAAGGGCAACTGCTTCATTCTTTGAAGGAATTAGTGTAAGCAGCTGTGTTCTTCTTTAGTGGATAAAGAAGTTTGCCTATCAGTTTAAATCTGACAGGTGAAAACTAGAAAAGGGAATATAAAATTCACCTGTTTTTACTGTCATCCATAGATTTTTATTTTTTTTAGATTCATGTCACAGTGTATGTTGGTAGTCTAGAAGCTTAAATAAGGATTCTTCTCTGAAGGTGGTCCATGCTGCTGTGGGCATGCAGTGGGGCTGAGGCAGGACTGGCTCATTTCCAGCCACCTGAACAGATTACCTGTCTTCAGCTGTCAGGTACACGTACTGTAAATGTTTTATTAGATCTAGGCTTTAATGGTATGGTCAGATTCGACTGAATGGCATGTAGTGCAAAATTGCTTGACACAGCATGGAAATAGAGCAAGTTGGGGTGTGTTGTTGGGGTGTGTTTTTGTGAGAATAAAGTTTTCTGTGCAGTACTGGAAAAATGTTTCTTTTTTAATGAAAGCTGACACATTTAGGTCTGTGGAAATGGAGTCATAGAGTCTCTTTCTTACTGGACTTATTGGAAAAACTAAGTATGCCTCAAAATAAACAGTGGTGGTGGGTTGTTTGTTTTTGGCTTTTTTATGTGTTCCCTCCTGCCAATATTTCAGTATTGAGTGAAGCAAAGTTGTTAGATGCATTTTGGATACTTTAAATTTGTTTTATATCATATTATTAGTCTTGAATGCTGTTTGGGGACAGAAGAAAATTAAGCTGACCAGTAACTGTCATACCATGGTTTGGTAGAGAGATGAGAATTGTTACAATGTGGAACCATGTTTCATGTGTAGTTAGCCTTCTCCCCTTCACCCAGCTCTAGTCTCAGAAACATCATGTTCTTTCCTGGCTGCATGAAGTTTGAAGTCACACTGTTTTTCTCTCAGTCATCTAAATATGGCATCTTCGTAACTGCTGATTTACTAGCCCCATTTTTATTGCAGTGGAGCTTGTATTTGTGAAGGTGATCTATTTCTGCAGGCGACACAGAAACTTTGAGCAGAAAAATCACCACTTATTAGTATTGTTCCCCCATTTTTAGTGTGGGATATCATATAATCATAGAATTTTAGGGGTTGGAATGGGCCTTACAGATCATCTAGTCCCAACTCCCTGCCCTGGGCAAGGACACCTCAAGACCTCATCCAACCTGGCTTTGAACACTGCCAGAGTTGGGGCATCCATGACCTCCCTGGGCAACCTGTGCCAGTGTCTCACCACCCTCACAGGAAGAAACCTTTTCCTAATATCTAACCTAAACTTCCCCTCCTTCAATTTGTACCCTTTGCCCCTTGTCCTGTCACTGCAGCTCCTAACAAAGAGTCCCTCTCTGGCTTCCCTGCAGCCCCTTCAGATACTGGAAAGTTGCTAAGAGGTCTCCACACAACCTTCTCTTCTCCAGGCTGAACAGCCCCAACTTCCTCAGCCTCACTTCATAGGGGAGATATCCTTAAGCTTTTCTTCCTGAATCTGGTGGTATGCTGCAAACCTCCGTTGCTATGAGGCAGCTAGTAAGAGTGTAAACAGAACTTTTTCTAAAACTAGTAGTTTACAAACCTTTTTCCTTGAAGTTGCTGGGCATCTGTTTACTGCAGTTTGAGAAACACTGGCTTGGTTTGACTATCCCTGCAGAGCTGTACTTCTGTGCATACCCACAGAACACAGCTGCTAACAAGGAACTCAGAGAGGCAATAGGTTCACTGCTTTCAGTGAAGAAAGGAAGGGACCTAAAAGTGTTGCTTTTCCAAAGGGCTCTGATGAGCTTCTCTTAGAAAATTCCATCTAATGCCTTTCTTCTCACCTCAGAGCTCAGCCATCCATGATCTGTCACACCTGCCCAAAGTAGTCCTAGAGAGAGCCTGTTCTGTGAGGGTTGTTGTGCTTCAGTCCCGCATTAAAAGCCCCTTGGACTGACAGCTGCTGTCACAGAGAAGGAGATCTCTGTGGATGTTATGTGACTGCTGGTTTTTGGGAGCTGAAGAGCCTTCAGTCACGTTAACATTCTGTTGTGACATGTACATAATGGATATTTCATGGAATTCATAAGTTACTCTTTGTCAGAACATTTTGAACTTTAGGTATTAGACATTAATTGAAGTGAACATTTCACTTCAGCCTTTGCTGACCTCTGCAATCCGTGTTACTGCTTGGGATAGTAGTTGGATTCACTCAGCCATTAAATAACTTCTAGAGCTCTAATCTCTGATCTCAAGAGTCTGGTTTTCTTAATGGGTTTTTTTGAAGTTGGCCATAAAAGAAAGACAACAGCTACCATCAGAAGTATTAAGCAGTAGTGTGCAATGTGAACAGGCTAGTTTAACTCACTCCTAAATGTAATTCTTCTAAAAATAACCCTACTCTAAACAATAGAAATTGACATAACTCGACAGTATGTTTTAGGAGACACTGACAAAATGTTTATTTCTGCTTTTTGAGTTTTTAGATAAAAAAAATAAGCAAAAATTAATTTATGCTCTCCTTAGTAAATGCTACTTCTGTATTACATTGTCCTTGTCTGGTTTTTTTGTCAGATGAACACTACAAATAAGCATTTAATTTGTCTTCAGATTTGTTTTCCTCATCTCACCATTCTCTTCGCCTCTTCTCTACAAAATGACAATGTTTTACTTGCCTAGGCCATATGTAATTTGAGCAAGAGACAACAATCTCAGTTGTGAAATAAGTTACTGTTCACAGTTCTTGCCTTTTTGTTCCTTGCTAAGTGAAGCAGTAGCTAAAATGCTTTGTTCTCTTTTTGTGGTAGAGGTAAGTCTTGTCTGCATGATAAAGGAGAATGATGACATGCAGGACTTGTTTTAATGTGTAGATATCCTACACAAGGCTAGGCAAGTAAATGTATTACAGACTTAGTGCTGGTGTCAAGCTATGCTTACTTGCATTGGTGGGTCACTTTCGTCTGGGAATGTGGAAGGCTTAATCATTTTAGCAGCCTGAGATGTAAATAAAAGATACTGCTTGGTTTATTTTTTTTTCTAATTGCTATATTGTAATACATAATTTTCTTTCCATGGTTATTCTAGTTGTGAGGCTTATCACTCTCAAGTACTTTAAAAGTTGGACTGCTAATATGATGTTTTGTACTGTGCTTATTTCCGTGACTGTTACATACCTAAGCAAAAAACTGCATTTAACAGCAGTTGAATTTTAAACTGAAAGCTAGAAATTTGTATCAAGATGAAGGAGATAGCAAAAGAATAATATTTTGACCAGTAGATTCTAGAATGTAAAGACAATAAACATTTTGTTTTATTTGCAATAACTAGTATAATGTAAAGAGCTTGTGATAAGGCCCATGGGGTGATTCTGGGGTCAGGACCAGGAGCTGGGCTTTGATGATCCTGGTGGGATCCAACTCAGACTTTTCTGTCATCTGTGATGGGAAGAGGAGATAAAATTTACTGTTGGAATTTTGAAACCTTATGTCACATGCTAAAATATATATAGTTTTTAAAATTGCTAGCAACTCTCATACTTTTTTTGGGGGGGGGGGAGTTTACATCATGCTACATAAAGCTTGCACAGGAGAGAAATTTTTAGCTAGCTCAATGCATTTCTTTATACCTAGGACATGAGAAAATACTGTTCTAAACAAAACTTTGCAGTTACTGTTTTAGTTTTGCTTGTGCTTTCATTGTAGACAGAACTGCATTTAGAGAGAACAAAATAAAACCATAATCCTGAGTGAATTTTTAGTTTTACTAAAATAAATATGTACCAGTTCAGACAAATCAGTCAGGTATGTGCAGGATCCTAAAGGATTGCTGTGTGACCATTATCAACTCTGATAAATATAAATATCATTTAACAGTTCATAACATTTATAGTTATTATAATGAAACCCAAACAGAAGTTTTTAGAGCTTCTCTGCTTTTTTTAACCCTTAGTAAGTAGTGTTATTAAGGAACAAAACTACTTGGTTTCATCATGTTATTGTCTCAGGACTGGAAGAAACTTATAACTAGAAATGAAGTTTAATAGGTGAAAAATAGAATGTGGAATAGTAGAGGAAATTAGTAACAAGAACAGTGAGCAGTCTCAGGATCATGTGTGGCAGTTATGTTCTGCAAGAAATTTGCTCAGGTTCCCAACTGAGTCTTAAAAATTCTGCCACCAAATTAAAGAAAACCTCTAGTGTTTTGTTGTCTGCAATAATAGTCTCATTTTTGGATATTGCTAAATCACAATTATAGCACATAATTTATGTGGACATGTCAGGAAAACAATTTTTTTAAGTATTACAGCTTTTTGTAATGAGACAGATTTAGCAAAATAAAGCACACTCTTGAAATCTGCTAGGATTGTGTGCATAATAACCTCTTTACTCACAATTTGTCCCAGTTGACATGTTCAAGTGAAATCCTGTCTGTGTTTCAATAAACTTCTTCTTTTCACAAAGACTACATAAATCTTCCCAAAAACAGACATCTTAATACATGCTTGTTTGTCAGTGTATTTGGTTTTTTCCATTGGTAGTTATTAGAAAATTTCAAAATGGGAAGTCAGAGTCTAAACCTTGTCATACTCCTTTTCTTTCCATTACAGACTATGGGTAATGCAGTTTTGTGACAAGAGGAAAAAAAATGGTTTAAGGGCCTCTTTTGGTAAGATGACTACTTAGCTTTCTAGTGTAGGGGGAATGTGGTGGGGATGGCATGGAGGGATTTCAAAGTTCTTTTCCCAAGCCTGATGTGATAGGTCTTTGGGAAGAAAATGGATGACTACTGATGAGGGGAAAAAACCAAACTACAAAGTAAGAGGCAAGTGAAAACTTGCAGCATAAAAGTCATCAACAAATACCCTTCTCTCTCACCTGAAGGGCTGAAACAGGAGCACAGACTAGTCAGTCATACTTTGAATCCATTTATTTGACATTTGTTTTCTTTTCGAATTGTGTTCTATCTACTTAATTCCTGTCTCTCCTTGGAGAAGAGCTAAGCCTGACAAATGATGAGAAGGAGAGTATGACCAGTGCCATACTTAGCAATTTGTCCTACTGACAATCAAGATGACAACAGTTCTTCAAACATGAGGAAGTGCCTGTTGTGGTCAGTCTGTCATGTGTGCAAGAGAGAAATATTTTTTTGTTCCTTTCAGCATAGAGTAATAGAGTTCAGGGGTTGGAATGGACCTTGCAGATCATCTTGTCTCAACCCCCTGCCATGGGCAGGGACACCTCCTCACTAGATTAGGTTGCTCAAGGCTTCATCCAGCCTGGCCTTGAACACTGCCAGGGCTAGGGCAGCCACCATGTCCCTGGGCAACCTGTGCCAGTGTCTCACCGCCCTTATGGTAACAAACTTCTTTCTGGCATCCAACCTAGACTTTCCCTCCTTCAAGTTTGAACCCAGAATGAGAATTATGTCCATAGTTTGGTGTGATCGCATCCTGGTGTGATGGAGCTGCAAGACACATGTGTGAGTGGGATCAATAGATGGCATTATCTGTGAAGGCACAGAACTTAATCACCAAGATGGGTGAAGCAGTGTAGCAAGAAACTATAAGGAGAAGTCAGATGGAATAGAAACACACAAAAAAAGCACTTGTGACTCTTTAAGATGCCTACTGAGTTTGAAGGGCACTGGAGGCTTCTGTGTGAGTTCTCCCATAGGAAGATTAACTTTAAAAGCTGCCCATTTTTCTCTTAAATTATTTAAAGCCCCCACCCTTTTGAAATTGGTAGGAAAATTCTCAAGGTTTTCTTTAACGATGTTGAATTTTTATAGAGAGCTTTATATAGATACAGATTGTATGCACTGAGAAGAGTTGAAGTTGAAAGAGTGGAGAGGGATTGAAGGATAGAAGATAGAGCAGTAGGAGGAAATTAATCTGTGAGCTGGAAAAGGGAGAAAGGAAGATAAATCTGATGTGTAGATAAACAATTTAGGTAAAAAGTGAAAGGTGAAGGAGCTTTGGGAGATAGCTCTAGAATGTAGATATGTACATTTGAGAAGAAATAGAGAACTGTAGTTAGGGGAAGGAAAATAACCTTCCTTCTGGGAAACAAAATCCTGTATACAAATATAATTGGTGGAAAATAGTATTGAAAACAGAAAGTGGAGGGAGAAAAGCAAGCAGAGAAAGGTAACAAAATTACTAAGGATGCAGAGGATTAAACGCAGATCCATCCTAAGTCAAGGGCTTATTTAAGAAAAGAAAAACATCTGAATTTGCAAACAATATGAGGGAGGAAGAGGGCTATGAGATACAAAAGTAGGTTAAATTATAACTTGAGGCTAGAAACCCTATGCAGAACTGAAAGGTTTGTGGATATTAGAGTCCTTTATGGGCAATATTTGTTTTATTCGAAGAACTTCTGGGCAGTCAGACTTACTATCTAGTTAGCCATTGTCATTCATCCTGCGGTCTTGGAGTATCAGTTAGGTTTTCGTCTGGTAAATGCTTTTTTCCTTAAAGATAGCAACACAAGATTTTGCAGAGCCAGTTGAATATTTAAGTGTGGGTATGAGGCTTCAGTGCCTTATGTTATCAATTTGCACAAAGCCTCAGCAATGTCTGGTTTTAAGAACATTATGCAATCTGAAACTTCCTGACTAACTTAGCCTAGTATGTTGTACTGCATTCTTGCACAGTTGACACTGAACTTGAGGCAGAAACCTTGTCTATGTGTCTCTCCTGTGTCTGTGTTTTGGAAGAAGTATGGATTTTTGATGAGTGTAATATTTTAAGTAGGCTCATTGAGGTTCAGAAATGTGTTTGTAAGAGTGTAGACTGTCAAGACATTCTTGCAGTACCAAGTGCCTTCAGCAGCCCCGAGTGATGGATCTTGCATTCTAGGCAGCCTGCAGCTGTATAGTCTCACAGTAAGCAGGATTGGGTACTAACCCAAGGTCTTTTTGGTTTTGTTTGCTGGATTATGTTTACTTGGATTAATATTCTGGTTTTTTCAGCCAATTTCACCTGCATGCTGGAAGTGGAAACACAGGTGGTTTTATAACAGTGGTCATCAAATTATTACAGAAGTATTCATTGCAGATTTATGCAAAACTTTTACAAGAATTCTCATCAAATTTATTTCTGCACTTGTGAAATCAGGGAGTTTTGAAATTGATTTCAATAGAATCAGGCTCCTTATAAAAATAAGCAGACTGGGAAAGCTGAGTGGCTGGAGGGGATTCCTGAGGCTTCTCTTTCAAGACAGAAGTTGTCGTTCCCATTTTCATCACAGTATGCTTAGTTTTAAACCAGCAGAGTAAGGAAATGAAGGCGGCTGTGTAGATTTGGAATGGGTCTTTGCACATCATTTGGGCTTTTGTCAGAAATAATTGCAATGGGTATTCTACACAGTTAGAGCTTCTTTCTAAAATCACAGCTGTAAACTGGTCCTTATTCTTCTTAACTCAGACTGTTTTTCAGAAGAAAGGGATTCTGGCAAATATGTTATTTCAAGCTGGAGACACCCTGTTCTGTGAATCCTTTAAATTAACTTCTTAATTGTGAATGTGACATTATCGATGGGGAAGCTTTATTAAGGAACTTGGGGATGAGTGGGCTTGAAACACAACAGGCAATGACAGTGTTAAACTGAACTAAGGCTTGATGCTGTCAGTTCTGTAAGACAGTAGAAGAAGATTGTTCTAAAATCAAATAAGCAGTTTGCATGCATAAGCTAGTTATCAGTAATCTGATGCAGTGTCAGGCAACATCTGTAATTGTTTATTTTTCCAGAAGAATTCAATACATACTTTAACTGATTATTGCAAACTAATGCTAGGGGCAGGGTGGGGGGAGGAGTAGTCATTTCATATAGCATCAGGACTCATTTAGTTCAGACCATTCCTTTGTATGTTATATGCCTCAGATGATAGGACGCATTTTATTTTAGTGGTAATTCCCAACTTCCTTCCTGTTTCATTTGGTATTGAATATGACTTCTTTCAGGGGAAATAGTCCTATAATTCTTTGATAATTACCATAACAGTAGGAAAAGTCAGTTCATTTTTTTCATATATACCTTTACCTTTATTTAATCCCTGTCTTTTCATAAGGTAAAGCCATAGATGTGATGACTAGGGACCTCACTTTATGTAGTCTAGACCCTTGGTCAACTCGGAACTATATAATTTTCTGTTATTAAAGTGCTTCTGAGTCCTTTTGGCTGAAATGATCTAGCTCACCTAGTCATCTTGGAGGCTGTGAGTTCTCAGTCCCTTACCATCCAGGGGGACCCTCTCCAGTTTCCTAATAGCCTTTTTGAAACTGGAAGCCCCAAACCAGTATGCTAGGTATACCTTACTAGTATTGAGTTAGAGGTGGAACGGTAACTTTTCTTTTGTTTGTTCTTGTTTCTGTCTTATTTTTCTTCCTAATACAGCCCAACATGCAGTTTGCCTTATTAATGATGGAAAAGCCTTGTTGACTTGTCTTCAACTTAGCATCTGTTGCAGCCCACAGGTCCTTCTCAGCAGAGCTGCCACTCACCTGTCAGCCTGTGCTGATGCCTGAGCAACTCTTACCTCCTTGTACTTCTTTAGTGAACTTCACAGTTTCAGATGACTCATTCCTCAAGTTTCTCATGTCCTTCCTTTTACTATTATGCAAGGAGGTTGTGTGTGTTTGGTTTCTTTGGTTAGTGTGTGGGGTTTTTTTGGGTTTTTTTGCCATGTCAAAACAGGATCAGAACTAGATGTTCTGTACAACTCTCCTTACAGTCTGTGATAATTTAAAGATGACTCAGGAATGAAGGACTTGGCAGAGTGAAAAATGGCCCTGTACATCTTGAAGGCTCAGTCCCCAAAGAAGGGCTTCTTTAGATTTATATCTTAGAGAAGAAGGGCAAATTTCCAAACCTGTTCATTAACAAGGAAAGGAATATGTCTTTTTAAAATTTTCATCCCTACTGATGAAAAGTTATAGCTGCTGAACAGTTGTGTAGTGGTGAAAAGAATTTCTTAGTCGTATCACCAGCAGTGGTTGCACAATCACTTTAACACAGTATTGGTCTGTGTTGGCCTTCGAGGATGTCATCCCAGTAGACCATCTATCTATACACTACATGTGTTGAATCTTTTTAATAGATTAATAAATACCTCCTTTTTCATAGAATCATAGAATCAA
>NW_008687233.1:0-8228 GCF_000695815.1 Acanthisitta chloris | reverse complement strand
TCCCTACAAAGAGGGAGTCTGTTCCCTACAAGAAACAAACCAGAGTGTTCTGGGAGTCTCAGACTGAACAGGTACTTGTCCCTTGCCTGCAAACACACTCAGAGGTACTTCACTGACACTCCTGATGTCACTGAGGGGTTTTGTACAAGGGAGGGCAGAGCTGTCCAGCTTTAATTCCTGGGTTTGACACAGACAGTTCACTACTGACACAGGGTAAGGAGCTCAGTAAATTTATCTTACAGGGTTTTATGAAAAAAGGCTCAGAAAGTTGAGGTGGTTTAGCCTGAAGAAGAAAAAGCTCCAGGGAGACCTTGTGGCAGCCTTTCAGCCAGAGAGTTTATGAGAAAGATGGTGACAGACTGTTTAGTGCAGCCTGTTGTGCTAGGACAAGGGGAGATGGTGTTAAACTCAAAAAGGGCAGATTTAGACTAGATGTAAGGAATGAGGGTGGTGAGGCCTTGGCACAGGCTGCCCAGAGGAGCTGTGGATTCCCCAGCCCTGTAAACCTTCAAGGTTTGGATGAAGCTATGAGCAAAGAGAAAAACATGAGCATATAAGAACACTCAAGGAACAAGAAAGTAACACTCATGGCCTCACAAGCAAGAAGAGAAATCAATCCACAGCCTTAACTCCAACTGCAGGCAGGGGTGCAGCTCACCTGTCAGCCATCTCCTTCCACTTCATGAGCATCCTCCTGGGCTGCCTCTCGATGGGAAGGTCCAGCCTGTGCCTGAAGTAGTCAACAACTCCCTGTTCCTCTAACAACAGAGGCACTCGGTAGATAGAAGAAACATCATGAACGCAGATGACCTGTCACAAAACACACTGGTCACTAACACAGACACCCAGGGCCTGGGCAGTTATTTCTAGACAGATATTCAGAGTGTTTCTATCCCTACCAGACAACCACGTGAGCACCTAAGGCTCAACCATTATGTGCACTAGGCAGCAACACGTTTAACAGTGCAATACTAGTTTCCACATGCCTGAAAAGGCCATTCCTCAGCACTTCCCAGGCACTGCTGCTCCCTGGAGCTCCTTGGGAAGGGCTGTCACACAGTAACCCAGCAGCAGGACTCAGCTGCTAGACTTGCACACAGCGAAGTTCAAAGAACACTGCAAAGAGATTCCTCCTGTGACACAGAATCCCAGCTGGAACTGCAGCCAAACTGCCCCAGGCCCAGATTCTCACTTCTCACCCCTGTCCTTCCTAACCAGGCCCCCATGCTAATTTAAGCCCAGGGAAACCTGTGACCCCAGTGCAGCAATGTATTTTGCAGGGTGTCCTTCAGCAAATTTAGGCTTAAACAACTATGAGCAAAGAATTCTTAGGTTAACGAGGAAAATCCACATCAACAGCTGTGGCTCACTGAAATGGGTTTCCTTGGAAAAATGGCTCTGGACAACTGTCACCTGTCCATCAAAGGTGAGGCTGTGCTTTAAGGATCAAAAACACACTGGCACAACTATTTTTACATCCTCATTTCTCCTGACTGAAATGAAAGCACGATTCAAAGCCCCTTGGCTGCACATTTCCCTCCTTGACAGCCAATGCTCTTTACTTCCCAACCCCAGTGAACTGACTGCAGTCAGACCAACAACTCCACAGAGCTGCATTAAACTTCCTGGAAAGTGACTGGCAAGAGCCAACTAATTTTGAACTGCTGCCCAACAAGAGGTAGATGTTGTGCTGATGGCACACCAACAGCACTGCCAGCTAATCCTGACTGTACTACTTCACCCTGCAGCACTCAGGTTTGGTCTTGCTGTAGAGCACATTAATAACAGTGACTTGCCAGCACTTGGGATTGTGAAGTGACGCTCAGTCTTGCAGAAAATTCTTCAAGCTCCAGCTGGATTGGAAAGCGCCAATATTCAGCCTAGAGACTGTTTGATTACTTTCCAAGGTCCACCTCAGACTGTGAGGTGTCTCAGGACAAAAAGAATCATGGTAACGTGGATTTGTGCACGTCACATAACATTCAAGTGAGGCAATGCTTCCCTCAAACACCAGTTCAGCCTCTCTGTGCAATCTCTCGAGAAATGCTGGGCAGTAACACTGGGAGAAGAGCAGTGTACAACATAGTCATGAATCCTTTAAACCTCAGTTTGGGCAACTCTTTGGCCTCTAAATGCTAGAAAATGCCATTCTCATATATTCACAGGAGGAATGCGAAAGGATAACTAAGGTCAAAACAGCTGCTCAGGAACTACTCTGGGTTCCATAGAACTCTCTAAGCCTAACTAACTACCTTATAAGCAAACCTGGGAGCTGGCACAAACAGGACTGGTTTTGCACCAGGTCCCTGTGTAAGGAAGGTAAGACAAAGCAGCCAATGAATTATGCAGCTAACACAAACTGCTACCCTCAGACAAACCTCCTCAGTGTCTGACAAGCAGCTGCAATATTTATACCAAGGCAGTGCAGACAGCAATCTTTACCTGCTCTGGTTCAACATGACAGAACATGGAAATCTTCTCTTTCACTGAGGTATCCAGTGGAGTGGAGCACCTGCAAACAATCTAACAGAGCAGCAACATCAGGGCGGTGAAGCAAAACAGAAGTTCTCAGACATGCCTAGAACAAGTCTCTAAAGGAGCTGTCGTGCTGCAGTCTGTGACTTGGGGAAAAACACCTCAGCCACTTCTCCTTATTTATCAGCAACACACAAAAGCTCCCAACCTGAGCAATACTGAGACAAAGATGCTGTTGCAATGTGCCAGCAGTGCATTTCTGAATTGAGCCTTACCAGATCTGGTGAGAGACCAAGGCCTCGCAGCTCACGAACACTGTTCTGGGTGGGTTTGGTCTTCTGCTCTCCTGTGGAGCTTGGCTGCTCAGAGAGGAGTTGGTATATCAGGTTATGACGATATGCAGCAATGATTCATCAGGCTAATTGGGACTGCCCACCCTGTTCATCTTGGAAAAGCTTTGACTCAGTTCTTGGACAATTCCTATGGATCCCCCAGTGCACTCCACTTCAATCTCCAAGACTGAAGGCAAGTGGCAGAGTTCCAGTCTGCCCAGTCAGGTCTGCACTGGGCTGAGGGAGGGAGAGAGCCTAAGGTTCATCCAGTGTTCCCTCCAAATACCTAATGTTTCATATTGCTAATTTTTCTCTGTAATCACCTGGACTGAACAGAAGGGGAAAGAGAGAAGAAGAGAACAAAGGTTGATCTGCACTCCAGTAACTATCAATTTGCTGTCAAATCCAGTTCCAATACAAGGAATGCTCAGGCTCTCCCAGACTCTTAACATTACCGTGGCAGAATTTTTTTTCAGCAGTGGCTCCTGCAGTAGAGATTATTTTGTTTAGTTAAGACTGTAAATTATCTCCAAAACCAAAACAGATAATACAGCTGAGTTTATATCAGGCATTATATGGCATAAACCCCCTTCAAATGCTCTGGATATCAACTGGAGTTCACCCACCTGCTTGGCACACAAGGATATTTTGTTTTCTTTGAGATTCCTAATGAACTGATTCTTATCAAAGCACCACAATAGCTTTTCTTAGTTTAATCTCTGAACCAAGGCAACAGCCACTCAGATAGTTATGGCTCATGGGAGTCTATGAAATTACCCAAAAGACACAGGGAAAAGAAACAGATTATGTTTCAAAACATAGTTTGACATTTGAAATTTCAAAAGTAACCCAATGCATTCCATGAGCAACAAATGCCCATCTTGTAGGGGGAAGAAGAAAGCAAACAGCAACAAAGATATTAAAGAACTCCAAGAAGAGCTTGGAATATGATATCTTATCAGTGAGTACTGATGCCCATGAGGTCTGGTGTTTCTACTGGCTTTGCAGAAAGGAATGGCCATGCAAAGGGAGGGAAGGTTTCTAGCCCTGGCAAGCAAGTTTAGCTGCAAAAGCAAATAGACAATTCCATAGGGAAACCCAGCAGTTACAGATGCAAAACCACACTTGCTGTTCATTAAACATTATTAAACTCCCAATGCTTTATTACACATTTACATACACTGAAAAGTTTCTGTTCACACCCCGTGAAAGGAATGGCCATGCAAAGGGAGGGAAGGTTTCTAGCCCTGGCAAGCAAGTTTAGCTGCAAAAGCAAATAGACAATTCCATAGGGAAACCCAGCAGTTACAGATGCAAAACCACACTTGCTGTTCATTAAACATTATTAAACTCCCAATGCTTTATTACACATTTACATACACTGAAAAGTTTCTGTTCACACCCCGTGAACCTTTTAACCTACATCATCTCTGCATTTTTTTTTCAGAAGTTTAC
This sequence comes from Acanthisitta chloris, assembly GCF_000695815.1. Lineage (NCBI taxonomy): Eukaryota > Metazoa > Chordata > Aves > Passeriformes > Acanthisittidae > Acanthisitta > Acanthisitta chloris. The sequence continues at coordinate 3,966 of NW_008687233.1, read as the reverse complement.
AACCACAGAGGTACAACAGTAACAGTGCCTGGAGACAAAGTGTTGCAGGAACACCTATCTAGGAAGGAGATTTTGGACTGAGGAAGCCTCTGGCCACCAGAAGGTTTTGGGTCCTTACCTGGGGAACTAGGCTGACGTGAATGTTACAGAAATTCTCTCTCTTGGCCTTGAACTGGAACTGTCTGAAGGCCTCGATGAAGGGCATACTCTCAATGTCCCCCACTGTGCCGCCGAGCTGGGAAGGAGGGCACAGACACTTAGTACCAGACCTGGACTTGGACACTAAACCCCATGAACACATACATTAGACAATCAAACACCCACCCAGCACCTCCCCCTATCCCCCAAAGAGGCATCAACAGCTTCTTCCCGAGGGGCAGCTCCATCTCTGCTCTCTGTTACAGTGACAGGACCCAGGGAACGGATGGAGCTGTGTCAGGGGAGGGTTAGGCTGGAGATTAGGCAAAGGTTCTTCCCCCAGAGGTGTTTAGGCACTGGAACAACTTCCCCAGGGCAGTGGTCACGGCCCCAAGGCTGACAGAGCTCAGGCCAATGCTCTCAGGCCCAGGGTGGATTGCTGGAGTGTCCTGGGCAGAGTAGGAGTTGGACTCATGATCCTGCAGGTCCCTTCCAGCTCAGGAGATTCCACGAGAAGCACTAGGATATCCCAGCTGTAGGTACTACTTCCACAGCCTCCAATCTACCCCAAGTACTATTTTAACTTTATCATTACGCCCAAAACCAAAAAGCCACAAGATGAACAACTTCTCCTCTGAGCAGCAACTCTCCAGAGTCTTCCCTTTACCTCCAGGCTCCCCTCAGGGACCTGATTTAGATAGCACAGGTTGCCCAGGGAGGCTGTGGCTGCCCCAACCCTGCCAGTGTTCAAAGCCAGGTTGGTTAAAGCCTTGAGCAACCTGTTCTGGTGGGAGCTTTCTCTGCCCAGGGCAGGGGGTTGGGGCTGGATGATCTCTAAGGTCTATTCCAGCCCCTTAACATTCTTTGAAACTATGTTGAAATTATGATTTATGAACATTAGGTGGCTCTGAAAAGCAAAATTCCTGTTAAGTTTAAGGAACTATACAGAGTGGGTTTGGACACATGCAGGAAGACAAGGCATTTCTTGGAGCCTCCCAGGCCTTGTCAGTGCCTCCTCAGTGCTCCAAGCTTGTGCTCCTGACACAGAAATTGGCACCCAAGCTGCAGGCAGAGTCCCAAGTCACCATGACCTGGGCACTGTGACAAGCTCCCTCTCCTGCATTAGCATGTCCCAGCAGCCAGCTCAGCAGTCAGGGAGCCTTCGATCTACTCCATCTCCTCTGGCAGCACAATGTTCCAGGAACACTCAGCAAACTGCACTGGGTTTGTCACCACTAACTTGTGCCATTCCCTGCCCCAAGTCTGTGCTTCAATCAGTCATTCCAAGGCTCCTTTTACTGCTGAGGAGGAAAGAACAGATTCCAGAGGGGAATTTACCTCCTCTCCTTTACCCATCAAGGAAGAAGAAGGCACAGCATGATTAACTCAGACTTTGGCATGGAGAGTTACAAGAGCAGAAATTCATTCCATAGGCTAATTCCTAGAATCTGAGTCAGAAGGGACCCCCAAGGATCACCAGTCCAACTCCTGCCCTGCACAGGACACCCCAACAATCCACCCTGGGCCTGAGAGCATTGGCCAAACACTCCTTGAGCTCTGTCAGCCTTGGGGCTGTGACCACTGCCCTGGGGAGCTGTTCAGTGCCCAAACACCTCTGGGGCAAGAACCTTTGCCTAATCTCCAGCCTGACCCTCCCCTGACACAGCTCCAGCAATTCCCTGGATCCTGTCCCAGGTCCCAGAGAGCAGAGATCTGTGCTGTCCCTTAGGAAGAAGCTGCAGACCAGAATTTAAGAGACTAGATTGAATAAGTCACGCTAACAAAGGGGATTTAAACCAACTCAACAATATGCAAAGCTGAACCTTTATGCAGAGAAAATTTCCTATGTGAAATATGCACATAGTTCAGTTCACTCCACACAAGAAACAAAACTCTCTGCTTGTTAAGGACCACAAACCTCAATCACACAGACTTGGGGTTCAATGCCATCTTCATCCACAGGGATCCGTGCCTGCCTCATCACCCATTCCTGAATGGCATCTGTGATGTGGGGAACAACTGGAAAAGAAACCCAGGCAAGGGTTAAAGCCCCAACTCACACGTTTCTCCCTCTTAACTCCTTGCAGAGCAAATTACTGACAAGCACTAACCAGTGCTTCCCACATGGCTGGAGCAGGGATGTGTCTTTAAAGAACCATGCATTTTTGGAGTGATTATTCTTGGCTGTGATTTCCAAGTGCCTTGGCAGGAAACGGAATCCTGCCTCAATTTAAACACATGTAAGCAACGTTTCCTTTAGGCTGAGGATTTAAGTACAAACTGTTCTTTGCTCTAAGCAGAGAGTTACTCTGTTTGTGTCTGTAACTTATGCAAACCAGCTGTGGAGGATGGTTAAAAACGGAACGGACTGATGTGATCCTCAAAGATCCTTCAGTTTTCTAATGATAGTTAAAAGCAAAGAGCAGCTAACGAACAACCCACAGGTGTTTTAGCCTGAAGTGTGCTCACGTTTAGATCTATGTCAGACACTTGGACCTGAGCCCAAACACAAGCAGGATGGAGCATAGCCTCAAGTGCAGATGAAAAACAGAAGCATCCAGGCAGGATGGAAACACAGAAAGTACTTCTAAGCACCAGAGAAGAAGCTCTGCATCACCTTGGACTGTTTTGCCGAGATAGTCTCCTTTCCTCTCCTTGTTGATGACATACTGGTAGATCTTCCCAGTGGTCAGATTATTGTCTTTGGTGAGCCTGATGTCAAGGAAGCGCTCATAGTTTCCCAGGTCCAGGTCCACCTCTCCTCCATCATCCAGCACAAACACCTCCCCTGCACACACAGGCAGGCACAAACACAAGTGTCATAGATTCACAGTATGTTAAGGGGCTGGAATGAAGCTTAGAGACCATCCAGCCCCAACCCCCTGCCCTGGGCAGGGACACCTCCCACCAGATCAGGCTGCTCAAGGCTTTAGCCAACCTGGTTGGGAACACAGACAGGGTTGGGGTAGCCACAGCCTCCCTGGGCAACTCGTGCCAGTGTCTCACCACCCTCACAGCGAAAACTTCTGCCTGATACCTAATCAAAACTTCCCTTTCAATTTCTCCCCATTGCTCCATGTCCTGTCCCTGCAGTTCCGAACCAAGAGACATTCTCAATCTGTCAGAGGGAAACAGCTCACAGCAGCAACATGTTGGCTTTCCCTGTACAGCTGGAAGAATCCAGTGTAAAGAAACACATTCTCTGGCTGCCATGGCAAGTTGAGGAGTGATGAATAAAACTAACAGAGCACTGGGGACTGAACCTCCAACCAGGCAACAGGAACAGACCAGAGAGCACATCTCTGCTGTGGGCTGGGGCACATCAGCTTCATTAACCCTCTGGAGCTCCCAACAGGCTCAGCCTGGGGGTCCCACAGGCAGGACCAGGTGCAAAGGCTTCCACGAAGGATGTGAGTCATTCCATGCCCACTCAGCCCCAGGAAGGCCCTGGCCCAGCCCGGGGCCACCCTCCCAACTCAGCCCCTGGACACTCACCATGCTCGTATGGGGAGAAGGTGCCGGCGTCGATGTTGATGTAGGGATCGATCTTGATGGAGGTGACATGCAGCCCACAGGACTTGAGGATGGTGCCGATGCTGCTGGCAATGATGCCTTTGCCGATGCCTGAGATCACTCCTCCCGTCACCAGGATGTACTTCATCTGCCCAAGCCTGGCAGGGGCACAGGCACCACCTCAGTGTGGGGAGCACGGCCTGGGCATCACATCCCTGACAGAGACATCCCCCTGGGCCCTGCTACCCCTTCCCTGCCACAGCCTCCCAGCATCCCACTCCTGCCAGTGGCCATCCCAACATCCCACCACACTCT